>NW_010268981.1:22216-33846 GCF_000690775.1 Eurypyga helias
TTTCCCATCCGGAATTTTTCCTTTTTTCCCTCTTTTTTTCTTTACTTTTGGGTTTTCCTTTTCTTTCCCTTCTTTTCTTTTTTTTTTTTTTTGCCTTCCCTCTTTTCCCCTTTATTTTTTCCTTCCCCCTTTTCCCCTTTATTTTTTCCTTCTGCCTTGTTCCCTTTATTTTTTTTTCCCCCTTTTCCCCTTTATTTTTTAAATTTTTACCCCTTTTCCCCTTTATTTTTTCCTTCCCCCTTTTCCGCTTTATTTTTAACTTTTTTCCCCCCTTGTTCCCTTTATTTTTTTCCTTTTCTTCTCCTCCTCTACTTTTTCCTCTTTTTGTCTTCTTTTTCCCACTTCCACCTTTCCCCAGATGCTGGGGGGAGCACTGATTAGAGAATGTCATGTTAGCAGTCCCAAGGTGTAATTACACTTCTTGCTTCAGCCGTGTTGACAACACGCCTGGATTAAGGAGAGGAGGAGGGAGATGAGGGGTTTGTACAGCTCTTCAGCTGTGATTGAGGAATTAGGTTTTATCTAATAATTACGTCTTTGCACAGACCTCTACACACCTTCCTCCAAATAGGTTTGGGGTAGGTTGCTCCTTCTTAGTTGATATAAATAGTTTTAATTTTTGCTATGCTGCTCATTTATCGAAATAAATCTAAATTTATGTATCTGCTGGTTGTTAATGTAAAAATTGTTGTGTGGATTGTGGAATTTATCGGGCAATCTCAGTAAATAGTTAAGACTATGGCTCTGGATAGGCTGGCTTTGGAAAAAGAAACAGAACCTGACCTGCGTTGTTGGGATCTGATACAGGATGTATAATCCTCCCCCATCCAAACAGATAAGAATGGGAACATTGCAAAGTCTGTATTTAGAGAAAAACTAGGATTTTAGAAAAAGACTGCTTAGTGTTTGACACCCCAAGCACCTCTGAGAACTGGCTAACGATGAATCGGTGAGGGGTTTAATTTCTGTGTAAGAACAGATGCTCAAAATGTAAAGTGTTTTGACAGATACCAAGGTAAATCACTATGAAAGTTAATAATTATCTTTTATTTCTGTAATTTCTATTTTATTCTGTAGCAGGACCTCTGGTAGCTCTGAGGTAGGAATAGCGGTTTGGTTCCTCTTAGACGTGCTTAGATGATTCCCAAAGCTCAGGAATCATAGAATCACAGAATCACAGGATGGTTTGGGTTGGAAGGGACTTTAAAGCCCACCCAGTCCCACCCCCTGCCATGGGCAGGGACACCTTCCACTAGACCAGGTTGCTCCAAGCCTCATCCAGCCTGGCCTTGGACACTCCCAGGGATGGGGCATCCACAGCTTCTCTGGGCAACCTGTCCCAGTGCCTCCCCACCCTCTCCGTGAAGAATTTCTTCCTGATATCTAATCTAACATATACAGATTTATATATATTTATAATGTATATAGCAATGAGTGATATTTATATACGATTATAAAGTGTTTGGGATGTGAGGTCCCCGTACTGACACCCAGCCTGCACTTCCCAGACTACACCTCGCTGGAGCGATGAAAACCTGCTCATAAGGGATGTTCTGTGGAACTGAATTGACATTAAGGAAGGAAGGTGCCACCTTCCTGGGTGTGGTTTTGAACCTCTTATTAAAAATGAACGTCCTTATTAATTGTAAATCGATATCTCCAGTGGGTGATAACGCATTAGGCATTTATTGTGGCACAGCATCACTAGTTACCTAGCATTGAGGGATATTGATTATGGTGTAAAAATGTTTAATTTGTTACATAATTATCCACCGTAATTTTCGTTTTTGCCTGAATAAACTATTTAATTAGGACACGAGCTTCTAATATTTCAGGATGTACTGAACAGCGATAAAATTGATTATACGCCTTGCCGGTGGAGCAGTCCCCAAGTTATTATGTAAGGACACATAACTGCATTTAATCAAACATTGGCCATAGCCAGCTGCCGGCTGCCGAGGGTTTTTGGCACAAAGTAAGTAGCAATTTAACAATTACTTGAGCGCTGCTGAAAATAGCCCTGGAGTAGGGTGGACTTTCAGCCGCGCATGTCGGTGCGGGCAAGGCTTGCCTGCAGGGGACCCGCGCGGTGGTGATGGGGTCTCGGGTACGGAAGAGGGTTGCTTAAGGAATCCGTATATCCAAGTGATGCCATGGCTTGTGTTTGGTTGGGGTTCTGCGTGTTCTCCGGGCTATTTTTAGTGCCACCATCAGCTGGGGAGGGCAGGAGGCTCAGTGGCACTGGGACAAGAGTGAGGGCTTTTGAGCAGACGAGGGTTTGGCAGCAGCACGAGGATGGTGTGGAGCACCCAACCGACGTTCAACGAGTCCCACAGCCCCTTCTTCTCGCCTGCACTGTGCTGGGGAGCCCGGTGAAGCACCATGGCTTACGCAGGTTGTCCTCTGCTCACGTGGCACCAACATGCTTTTCTTGCTTGCTTGAAAGTTTCCAGAAAGCTCAGTTTACATTTTGCTGTTGGGTTTGGGGTTTTTATTTATCTTATCTAGTGCATTGCTGTCAACTTCCTTGTGCTGGAGAGAATTTGAAATTGCAGGCAGGAGAAGCTTTGCTGTCACATAAAGCACTTCCCACCTCCTCTTCCTCCAGGTTGTGGGGACCTTAGAGGGCATTCCTCACCTTGGAGAGGGTGGAGATGAAACTGAGCGGCAGCTAAGATTTGGGTGATGTTCATTTGTGCTGGTCCTGGATTAATTGCTGCAGAAGTAGATGAGCTGTGGGATGTTTTCTACTACCTTCCTCCATCCCTCTGTTTGCTTGGAGCAACCTGGTCTAGTGGAAGGTGTCCCTGCCCATGGCAGGGGGTGGGGCTGGGTGGGCATTGAGGTTCCTTTCAACCCAAACCAGGCTGTGATCTATGATTCTATGATCCAGCTCTGTTCCCAAGTGGAGAGAAATGCCTCCTACAACAGCAGCAAGAAAGGCAACTGGCCTGGGGTTAACCACAGGGCTTAGAGCTTGGCTGGCACCAACCCTTGTATTTCCCTAAGCTGATGTGACCCTTATATCACGTTTTTAGGGTGTGAAAGTGTCCTGTGAACATCTCGGTCAGATGTCCCACTTGGTGGGCAAAGGGCTGGTGGTGCCGGTAGCTGCACTTACCCGCTGGCTGCTACTCTGGTTGGTGCAAAACCATATATTTTTCATAACTTATTAGCAGTATCTTTTTTAAAATCGTGGCAGGATGTGCTGCATGGGGAAAGTCTCTCTTCTGTGGTCACCGTCGTGAGTGGTTTGCTAACCAGGAACAGGCTCCAGTGGGTGTCTCGGTGGCAGAGTCCTGGCTGATGCTCAGCTTGCTCAAGCGTAGCAGCTCCAAAGCTATGACGGTAATTTGGAAAATATCCAAAGGCCACAAAATTTGCATATAAGCTTGCAGTCTTTTACATAAGCAGAGGATATAAGTATGCACAGGTATGTTTGTTTGAACTTGTACCTTCCTTCTTAGAAGGAGTGTTGCTGCATGTTTAATTCCTAGGTAACGAATGCCATTCCTGAGGAATTAAACCTCTCGCCCTCCCTCGCCCATGCATCCCCTCTGTATTGGGTGTAAGTGTCTCTTTTCACTGCCTCTCCCCTGTAGACATTTTTTCATCAAGTGGAGATCCTGACCCTATGCAAGCCTGCCCCACTTATCCCTTTTGGGACGTGACGTGGGACTGGGAGTCGTCCTGCTTGGAGCAGAGGCTCATACCGCGTGTTCTGTAAGGTTAGCAATGCCCATCTTAGCAGCCGTGTGAAATACCCAGCAGTAGAGTATCCAGAACATGCTGTCTGTCCAATTGGGTGTTAATCAGGAAGATGGGAGTCATGCCCCATCCCCGAAAGTGTCCAAGGCCAGGCTGGATGAGGCTTGGAGCAACCTGGTCTAGTGGAAGGTGTCCTTGCCCATGGCAGGGGGTGGCACTGGGGGGACTTTAAGGTCCCTTCCAACCCAAACCGTTCTGTGATTCCGTGTCTCTGAATGTGCACATTTACAGCTGGGTTAGCAGTCACGATGCCTTTGGGGGTGGGGAGATTAGAATAGAATATTTCAGTTGGAAGGGACCTGCAACGACCATCTAGTCCAAACGTGACTAGAGGTGAGCAGTTTAAGGTTGCAAGAGCTGTGGCTGGTTTCAGCTGCCCACCTAAGGAGGTGTCCAACAGCAGAAGGACACGGAGCTGTTGGAGCGAGTCCAGAGGAGGCCCCGGAGATGCTCCAAGGGCGTGAGCCCCTCTGCCATGGGGACAGGCTGGGAGAGTTGGGGGGTTCAGCCTGGAGAAGGGAAGGGTCCGGGGAGAACTTGGAGACCCTTCCAGTGCCTGGGGGGCTACAAGGAAGCTGGGGGGCGCTTTTCCCAAGGGCAGGGAGTGACAGGCCATGGGGTAACGAGATTAAATGGAAAGAGGGAGATGGAGATGGGACATCAGGAAGGAATTCTTCCCAGAGAGGGTGGGAGCACTGGGGCAGGTTGCCCAGAGAAGCTGTGGATGCCCCATCCCTGGGAGTGTCCAAGGCCAGGCTGGATGAGGCTGGGAGCAACCTGGTCTAGTGGAAGGTGTCCCTGCCCATGGCAGGGGGTGGCACTGGGTGGGCTTTAATTTGATTCGGTACAAGCAAATGGCCATCTGAAGACAGTTTTCTGGAGGAGCTTGTTCCTCTCCAGGGCTAGTACAGGGAACCTGGGACAAGGAGCCGCTGTGGAGGTGTCTCAGCCAAGCAAAGAGGAGCCTCATCTAGAGTGCTTATACGGAGCTCCATGGCTTTGCAGTGCTTGTGATGGTTGCCACCTCCCTGCAGCCCTACGCCTGCCGAGCCTCTGCTGCAGGCAATCCATGATGTGTTTTTATATGTACATGTATGCAGTGTGTTGCAATAAATAACATATTCATGTGCAGCCGGTTGCAATCACCTACATGTGCAATTCTCTGACTCCTGGAGTGGAGACACTGGGAGAGACCCTAGAGACACTGGGATTGAGTTTAGTCTCTGTAAACTCAGACCTAACCTCTGCTCAGGCTGCAATAAAGTTGATTACAGACAGACCTAAAGATGGACTCCATGGAAATCCCTGAAAACATTTGGCTTGCGGATTTCTGCTGGAGCAGAAGATGTGTCTAAATAATGGCATAATTCTCCTAATTACAGAGCAAAAAGTCAAGGGTCAAGACAGTAAAACCTCTGTTTGTTGGTATTATTCATTAGCTTTTAAGTCTTCCTTCCTCTCACAGCACCGTCTCTTCCTCTCAGTGTTGCAGCAAGATAGCATCTGCTGATAACCAGCCGTGGGTTTCGCTGCGCCTCTGCTCTGCCCCCCTCATCCAGTCACCTCCTGGATCCCTTTGCCCTGGGTGAGCGCGGTCCAGGGGCGCTTTATCGCATCCTGCCACCCGGCAGCCGCATTGAGCAGCCTTGCGCGTTGCCTGCTGCAAAGGCAGCGCGGCTTCTTGCCCACGTCTGGCTCAGCAAAAGGAACGCTAGACCATGATTTTACAGCCCAAAATGTGGAGAGCGTGTTTTTTCCCACTCAAAGCTTGCTGCTCTCTCTAGTACTTCGTCCCTGCGCTGGGAAAGAAGTTGGGGAGGGACGGAGTTGGGATGGGAAGGAACCCCATCCTGCCCCAGCTCTCCTTGTGCACCTCTAATATGGTCCCTGGGGAGTACTGAGAGGATTTGAAGAATTGGATGGGAATGGAGGTGTTTTTTTTTTTCTTAAAGGGGTGCTGTTTGGTGCGAAAATATCTGGTTTGAAGTAGTGGGTTTTGGTTGTAACCAGGCGTGGAAAGGTGCAGCGTGGGCTGCGTGGTGCTGGCCCGTGACTCCGCGTACATGCGCTGTCTGTAGGGTCGTGGTAGAACACTATTTATTTTTCCTTCTTGCTTTGAATGGGAAAAGCCACCCAACTTCAATCCCACTGCTTGCACGGCCATGCCCTGCTTCTTTTTCCTTGCCCACCAAGAGCTGCAGGAAGGTGATGCTGGAGAAGCTCCTCGGTGGCCGCCGTGTTGCTGAGCCCGAGCACCCTCGCGTGCCTGCTCCCGGGATGTGGCCAAGGTGCCCGGCGACATCGTGACGTGTCGTCGTGACATGCTCATCTGGCTCTGTGGGTGCAGCGGCAGCGCTACGCACGTGGGTGAGGATGCCTTGGCTCGCTGGTGCCTGCTGCGTCTTGCCGGGAAGATACACCGGTGTGGAGGAGCTGAGCTCTGCACCCTGAAGCTCTCTCCTTATTTCCTCGAAACATGGGGAAAGAAATGACGTCTCCTCACCAGCGCCACGCTGGCACGAGCCGCGGTGTTGAAATAACGACGCAGGGAGGAAATCGTCGCCCAGGTTTGTAAATCTTGTTCGGGGGAGTGGCGGCGTTTGCAGGAAAACAACTCCGCTGCTGGCACGGGTTGCGTCTTGATCGCAGCCTGGGCTCGTTCAGCCGTGCTGAGAGGAGCCCTTTAACAGCGGTGATCGCTTCTGGGAATCATTTCTGTAGGCACAGGCCTGAGTCTGGAATGAGAATGGGAAGCGGCTTCTCTTGTTTGCAGGAAGCAGGACGGAGGAGCGCTGGGTTTGGCAGTCAGAATACCTGCTTTTCTGGGTTGTAACTGAAAATACATCTCCTTGCAGCTCACGTGAATCTTGAGTCCCAAAGCCTTTGTTAGCTTCCTTACAAGTTAGTCTGTGCTGGAAACCTTGGGGCAGTGTATAAGTGCTGAAATCTGCCAGCATAGACCTGTCTGCAGGATCCCGCTTTGCCTAAAAGCAACCCCAATGTTACTACCTTGTCATACAGGTGTACCTATATATACAGTCATAGGAAGGTTTGGGTTGGAAGGGCCCTTAAAGATCATCCAGTTCCAACCCCCTGCCATGGGCGGGGCCCCCTTCCACTAGACCAGGTTGCTCCAAGCCTCATCCGGCCTGGCCTTGGACCCTTCCAGGGATGGGGCATCCACAGCTTCTCTGGGCAACCTGTCCCAGTGCCTCCCCCCCCTCTCCGGGAAGAATTCCTTCCTGATGTGCCATCTCCATCTCCCTCTTTCCGTTTAAACCCATCACCTCTTGCCCTTTTACTCCCTGCCCTTGGAAAAAGTCCCCCCCAGCTTTCTTGTAGCCCCCCCAGGCACTGGAAGGGGCTCTAAGGTCTCCCCGGAGCTTCCCTTCTCCAGGCTGAACCCCCCAACTCTCCCAGCCTGTCCCCATGGCAGAGGGGCTCCAGCCCTCGGAGCATCTCCGGGGCCTCCTCTGGACTCGCTCCAACAGCTCCGTGTCCTTCTGCTGTTGGGGGCCCCAGAGCTGGAGGCAGAACTGCAGGGGGGGTCTCCCCAGAGCGGAGCAGAGGGGGAGAATCCCCTCCCTCGCCCCCCTGGCCACGCTGCTCTGGATCCAGCCCAGGATGGGGTTGGCTTTCTGGGCTGCCAGCGCACACGGCCGGCTCATGGCCAGCTTTTCGTCCACCAGTACCATATATATATATATAAAGTACTGTGATGTGGAAACAAACCTTGGCTCAGCTAATTTTAAGCAGTTAGGAGCTTACTCAGGGTTCCTTTGGTAGGATTTCTCAGTGTCCTGGGCATAGGAGGAATTGTGTTGATCCGGAAACCCAGGCTGTGCTGCCTGTGAGTGCCATAGAAATTCATATACACCCATAACATTTGGTTAAGATGTCTAGTTTTTGTTGTAGAGCGGCTCCTTGGGAGCCCTTAAAAGCATTTTGGAAAAAGACTTCAGCTTTTTGGTTTTTTTTAATAGGACAGGAAGCACTATGAAATAGAAAAACACTTAAAAATGTGTTTGAGTTGGAGCACGGCTTTGCTTCCCAGCTCGCTTTCGGTTTCAGTTTCGGAGCCTCTGGAAAAACATGGTTGGTTTTGGACCTCAGCATTACAGCGCTCGGTAGAAAATGGGTTTGCTGTGCTTTGTGGGGCTGGTCCCACGGCATTCCCACTCCTGTGGAGTTGGTCCCATGGCATTCCCGCTCCTTTGGGGTTGGTCCCATGGCATTTCTGCTCCTGTAGGGTTGGTCCCACGGCATTCCCACCCCTGTGGGGTTGGTCCCACGGCATTCCCGCTCCTTTGGGGTTGGTCCCATGGCATTCCCGCTCCTGTGGGGTTGCTCCCGCGGCCTTCCCGCTCCTGTGGGGGTGCCAGCATTCCCGCTCCTGTGGGGTTAGTGAAGTTTCTGGAGGTGTGCTAAACGCAGTTTGCTTGTAGCTGGTATAACTGTGCTGAGCAAGGAGATCGGATGTGGGGGAGGATGCAGATGGCATCGGTCAGTGGGGAGCTGGAGTTTGTCCGTGTCCAGTACTGCCAGGAGGCTGCGAGAAACCTGCAGTGGAAATGATGGAATAGCTTCTTTCCAGAGAAAAATGTCGTTGTAGTCCCAGGTAGTTCGTAGCTGATACATCCGTGAGGCAGGAGGGTTTGCTCTTCTTCCAGATCATTGGGGTGAAGTAGGCACAGGTTCACTCTGTACCCATGGTGCTGGAAAACGGTGGTTCCCAGGGGATACTTGGCCATCAATAACTTTATCCCGGGTGCTCTTTGGCTCCAGCTTCGGCCCGTCAGACCGGAGCCAGGATCTCAGCTGGCGTCCCAGAACTGCTGGGTTGCGTTTTGAGAAGTCGCTGCTGCTCGCTCCGTCCTTCTGCATTTCCATGTATTTAGCCATTTTGGGGTGGCATTTGGTTCTGTGGGAGAACAAAAACCTAAGGGAAGGCACAGTCCTTTGTCGCTGCACTAAGTACAACTTCCTTGCCCTCATCACCCGCAGCAGTTTACATAGAGTCATAGAATCACAGAACGGTTTGGGTTGGAAGGGACCTTAAAGATAATCTAGTTCCAACCCCCCTGCCATGGGCAGGGACACCTTCCACTAGACCAGGTTGCTCCAAGCCTCATCCGGCCTGGCCTTGGACACTCCCAGGGATGGGGCATCCACAGCTTCTCTGGGCAACCTGGCCCAGTGCTCCCCCCCCTCTGCGGGAAGAATTCCTTCCTGATGTCGCATCTCCATCTCCCTCTTTCCGTTTAAACCCGTTACCCCTTGTCCTGTCACTACAGGCCCTTGTAAAAAGTCCCCCGCAGCTTCCTTGTAGCCCCTTCAGGTACTGGAAGGCTGCAATGAGGTCTCCTCGGAGCCTTCCCTTCTCCAGGCTGAACAAGCCCAACTCTCGCAGCCTTTCATCATAGCAGAGGGGCTCCGGCCCTCTGAGCATCTTCGTGGCCTCCTCTGGACTCACTCCAAGTGGTCAATATCCTTCTGATGTTGAGGGCTCCACAGCTGGACGCAGCACTCCAGGGGGGATCTTCCCAGAGCAGAGCAGAGGGGCAGAATCACCTCCTTTTCTTTCACAGTCACTCGTTTCCAGCCTTCGCTGAGGAATCTGAGCCTTGTGCCACTCCAAGTGTATTTGTATTTTTGTTACTGCACATGCCATGATTGTAACAATCACCTCATGATTGTAACAATTGTAGTGATAGGACAAGGGGTAATGGGTACAAATTGAAAACAGGGAGGTTTAGATTAGAAAAGATTAGAAATTCTTCACAGAGAGGGTGGTAAGACACTGGAACAGGTTGCCCAGAGAAGCTGTGGATGCCCCATCCCTGGGAGTGTCCAAGGCCAGGCTGGATGAGGCTTGGAGCAACCTGGTCTAGTGGAAGGTGTCCCTACCCATGGCGTTGGAACTAGATGATCTTTAAGGTCCCTTCCAACCTAAACCATTCTGTGATTCTATGGTTCCTGTGCAAACCGAAACCCGGGTTGGGGAAAGTGGCTTTAAATTCGTTATTGTTTTGGCTGTGTGATTACAAAGGGCATTTCTAGGGAGAGTTCTGTATGATTGGGGAAGCACATTTTGGCTGAGGAATGACGTCGAGGTCGTGGGGCTGAGAACAGCTCTGCTCCTGGGTAACCATCCTGACAGCCACCCCTTTCCTACACAGGTCTGAAAACCCAGCCTGAACCTTTCTTCTCCAAGGTCTGGAGACTCCCTGCAGCAGGGGACGCGTTGCAGCCGCACGTGGTGGCCACGGGGACCACCCTGCCCGTGCCCCTCATTCAACGTGCCGTTGGTTTGCCGGCAGACTTGGCCCCTGAGCGATCTTGCTCAACCCGGGGAAAATGTTGCAGGACCTGCTCAGCAAGTGAATGCGGTTAAGCAGAGGGAATGTCAGATTCTGGAGAGTTTAAGGGAGATCAAGTTTGATGCCAAGAGCATTGCACGGACCCCCCCAGGAGGTGCTTCTCCATGGGCTTCTCTGCATCATCACCAGAAAGGCACCTGTGGTGTTATCGGCTGCAGGAGATTTAAAATCACAGAATCACAGTATGGTTTGGGGGGGAAGGGACCTTAAAGATATCCAGTTCCAACCCCCCTGCCATGGGCAGGGACACCTTCCACTAGACCAGGTTGCTCCAAGCCTCATCCAGCCTGGCCTTGGACACTCCCAGGGATGGGGCATCCACAGCTTCTCTGGACAACCTGTCCCAGTGCTCCCCACCTCTGTGGGAAGAATTCCTTCCTGATATCTAATCTAAACCTCCCCGCTCTCCCTTTAAACCCGTTACCCCTTGTCCTGTCACTACAGGCTCTTGTAAAAAGTCCCCCCCAGCTTCCTTGTAGCCCCTGCAGGTACTGGAAGGCTGCAATAAGGTCTCCCCAGAGCCTTCCCTTCTCCAGGCTGAACAAGCCCAACTCTCTCAGCCTTTCATCATAGCAGAGGGGCTCCAGCCCTCTGAGCATCTCCGTGGCCTCCTCTGGACTCACTCCAACCGGTCTATATCCTTCTGATGTTGAGGGTTCCACAGCACATTTAAGGGCAAAGGTTTTCCCCTGCCTCTCACCTGGTTGTATTGTTGCAGTGTGCGTGGTCTGAACGTGATTCCCCGCATCCGTGGGGAGCGCCAGGCGAGTGAAGGGTGCGAGGACCCGGTTCTGGCAGGGCTGATGTGCAAGAAGAGGGGGGAGATACCTCCTCCGTGGGGATTATTATCCCTCTGCTTCAGCAGCTGTTAAGGCATCGTCTCCTCTCTACCTGGGGTTTCCATCTGTCCGTACCAAAATTGGTCTAAGCATGCAGTTTTGTGAACAAAAGACACTTTTCTTTCCTAAATTCCCCAGGAATTTTGCTGGGGACGCTGAGATGTGCTTCCTTGCTTTGCCCCGAGCCCCCAGCTTGTGCTCTCACCAGCTGCCTTCCCCTCTTGCTTTCTTTCATTCAGAAGTGATGCTCATTCCTTCCCGCAGACGCTCACAGGCTTTTTTGGGTGAGTCCCCTGTCTGGAACGAGTTGTGGTTTCCCCAGAAGTTGTATGTGGTCACATCACCTGCCTTTCTTTTGTGTTACATCAGCTGGAAAGCGCCGTGTTGCATAGTCTGTGAGTCGGTGACCCGTTTACACCCACATGTTTCCTGAGACCGAGACCTGCCGCGCGCTCAGTGACGTGGCGGCCAACAAACCAGACCTGGCTTGTCGTCTTCTTGGGAGCAGCGTCTGTGCTGTACTCTTCTCTGGTACAAGCAAGGTGCCTACTTCTTAGCAGCAGTGTGGGTTGTGAAATCATCGTTGTCTTTGCGGATCAGGTTTAACTTTTAATTTTGGTTTATCAACAGGGTCATAGAATCT
>NW_010268982.1:0-41026 GCF_000690775.1 Eurypyga helias
CCCTGGCCTGGTCCGGCCGGTGCGTCGAGCTGAGAACAAGCCCCGGGCTGTGCTCCACACACAGCCCCCATTTACCAGTCCGTGGGTAGTCCATGTCGGCCCAACGTGGCACTTCGACATGTTAAGGTTTAAGCACAGTCAAAAATAAAATAAGTTAAAAGTGTGACTCTTCCAGGATCTGCAGTTAAGATCAGTGGATCTGAATCACGTCATCAAACTACTCGAAGATTCAGACTCCGTAAGTAAGCCTGATACCTCGTTATTTCAGTTACACGGGTAGTAATGGGGCTTAGAAAAATGTTTTATTCAATCCCTTCAGTACCTGGCCTCAATAAACCCGTTGGCACTGACGGCTGGCACTGCAGAGCACAAAGCTGGTGTCGGTACTGGTGGCTGAACACGTTTGCTAAAGATGCTCATTGTAACAGAGAATGGCATCAGTGATGTTTTCATATTTTAAAATACCGTGTGCATATATATATATCTACATAAAATCCAGTACATCGCCACACGGGCACTTTTCAAAGAAAAAAAAAGGCGAAAGCATGTGCATTTAAAAACTAGATGTGCAAATTTCTAGCTTATCTAGGAGTTTTTGAGGGCTGAAACCTACAGCCGAGAAACAGAAATACATACGGAGTTATTGAAAGTATGCCAGGAATTTATGCAATTGCCCAAGTTAACTGCTAACATTTCTCCATGGAGGTGTTTTTAAAGGAAGGAGAAATACACAAAGTGTAGTCACTAAGATGATGAAGGGCCTGGAGCACCTTCCTTATGAGGAAAGGCTGAGAGAGCTGGGTCTGTTTAGCTTGGAGAGGAGGCGGCTGAGAGGGGATCTTATCAATGCTTATCAGTATCTAAAGGGTGGGTGTCAGGAAGATGGGGCCAGGCTCTTCTCAGGGGTGTCCAGTGGCAGGACTAGGGGCAGTGGCCATAAAATGGAAACAAAAGGGTTCACCTGAACATGAGGAAACCCTTCTTCTCTGTGAGGGTGACAGAGCACTGGAACAGGCTGCCCAGAGAGGTGGTGGAGTCTCCTTCTCTGGAGACTGTCAAAAGCCGCCTGGACTTGTTCCTGTGTGATCTACTCTGGGTGATCCTGCTCTGGCAGGGGGGTTGGACTAGATGATCTCTAGAGGTCCCTTCCAACCCCTTCCACTCTGTGAATCTGTGACTATCAAAGCACAAAGAAGAGCAGCATCTCATGTACTTCTATAGATGGTTTTTGGTCTCCACAAGAAGATTTAGGAGACTAAATTCACTAAGCTATCAGTTATTTTTCATCTAAAAACATAATTATTTATATTCTTAAAACAAGAATTTTATTAAACATACCACATTTTAAGTTAGTGATGTCCCAAAGTAGTAGTAGTACAGAAGTAGTTCATGTCCTTTCCCCCCCTACACCCCTTTTGATAGAGAGCTGATAAACTTACTGACTGGAGAAAAATGGTATTTTTTACAGTTTCTCTAGAGATCATATGTATGATAAAATGCCCTTAGGATTCTGGGCTTGTAGATTCCTGAAACAACTTTCTGGCCTGCCTCAAGTTACGGTGCTCTTGCCCAGTGTGGAGGTGCTCAGAAGAGCCAGAGCAGATGCTGCCTATCAGTGACACACCCTGACATACCCTCACTTCAGTTGTTTTCAACTTTGAATTTGCAGGTGGCTTCCTACTGGGGGCAGAGCTCCACCCTAAGACACTTACATCCATATTTTTACACATTTATGTCGTGTGTGACACAGGTTTGGTTTTCTTAGTGGTCTTTCACAGAATCCCAAAGAATTTAAGAGAAAGAGCCCACACATTTGAACTCATGTAGGGTTTTAAAAAGCCTCTTCAGTTTCAAGAGCATAGATTCCAGAGTTAGAAATAAGGCTTGATTAAGGAGCTAATCCTGCTGCAAAGCACTTCCAGAATTTCATTATGTTTTGTGATTTATTTTATTTAAGCCAGTTTCCACTTCCATTAAACTTAAAAGGGAATAAACATAACCATTTAATGTTCTAAGGCAAACTGCAATTAAAACCTGCTTTTCATTCTTATACTTAAGAAAGCTCTGGAAAAAGAACAGCTGAAAACTCTCAAGAAGGTAGTCAAAAGTTTCGAAAATGGAATTGTATCCTTTTTGCCACTCTATAGAACTCTAAAGTCATGGTGTTTTATGTATGACAATACTCTGACTTTTCAGCAGAGCATTTTGTGATGTTCTGTGCTTCCACATGGAGGGCAGCAATGGTCCACATATGTTCTCATCGTTGACCTTCTTGTGCAAACGTAGCCAATGCTGGTAGGGTAGCAAGATTCTTGGGTGCTAGGTTAACTTGCCACAAAATTCAGTAGAGGGACCTCACCTGTACAAGGATTGAATGTGTTCAAAATGTAATTAGTGTACTTTCAACTCAGAACAGACAAGCATAATTATCACTGTTTAAGAAGCAGCAGATAAAGTAGCAATGATTCCAGTGAGGAGACATTTTAAAGAAAAATAAAGTCATACTAATTTATCTGAAACTTTTTTCCTATTTACAGTACAAATTGAAAGGCTTCCAACAATCAGAAGTACTGGGGAGGGTGTAGGCATATGGAAAAATGTAATTAGTTTCATACAGTTCAGCTAATTGCCACTGTACCCTAAATTAGATAATATGTGATTGGTCCAGATTTTCAAACTTTAGTTAGTCACCTGGGACTAGAGTAGGAAAGAATTTAAATACCTCAAGGCTGTCTCCGAATTTAGATAGATAAATCTGACACCGTGATGGAAAAACTTTTCCTCCTATATTTTTAGATTTTAAGTGCTGAGTTTTCAGTGAGTTCAGGCTGATAAGATAGCTAAATCAGATTGGCAAGAGTCGCGCTTCTGTAAACCTACAGGCTGCTTCGAAAAGCCTGAGATGAGCATTGACTCTCATGCTTCATTTAAACATCTAACTTTGAAAGCATTGGCCTTGTTTTTTCTCGGTTGTGTGTTTGATACATGATGAATGCAGTTTTCAACTTTTTCTTCTGATTCATAGCAGTACAAACACTGATTTCCTTAACTTTAAATTAAAAGCCCCTTAAGGATTTAGCACAAATAATTGAAATTCTTAACCTGTGTGCAGAAAAAATGGATGAACAAGAAGCTTTCACTGAGCCTTTATGTGGCTTTGTTAAATTATGTGGGTAAGTACTTTGGCCCTTCTTTTAGAGATTTAAACATGCTTATTAACGTGTTCATACATTTTTCTAAGGCAACTGACATATCCACACAGCATCTATCTACAAGGCATCTATTATATCATCCTTCCTTTTCATGAACTGTGTTTTCCTTGAGTTCAATTTCTGTTGGCATGAAGGAGGGACCTGTTTTAGCAGTTCAAGGTCTGTGGAGGTACGCATTACATCATTCAAAGCTGTATTGTAATTGGCCCCAGCTTGCTTAGAAACGAGATTTCCCAAGGTGTCTCCTTGCCTAGAGTAAGTTGTTCTGGGGCTGCTGGCCTCAGAAGATTCAGCAGCTAAGTCCTGCTGAGGTACGTTTTGCTGTTTCAAACAAGCACTCTAAGTGAGTTAAAAAACCTGAGGTGACACAAAGACACCTCAATACCCAAAGGTAAATCTTAAGAAGTGACAAGCCACACTGCGGAAGAGAAAGAACCACAACAGTTGGAAGATTTGGGATTTATAATTAGTTTTAAAACACACTGTATGAACTTTTGGGCATCTTCATTATACCGTACTTTACTTGTAGAATAGAATTTAGGTGTTACCCAAACTTGTCAGTAGTTTTCTCCTGCTCAGTAATTTAATAAAATTACTTATGTGTTCCTTGTAAATATATTTACTCCTGTATTTAATTATAATTGGAGACAATAAGGAAGAGAAATTATGCCAGACAGGAATGAGTTGTGTAGTAAACCAGGTATTCAAATAGGTTTTTACATAGCTTCCTCTCAGCTGTTGGGCTTAATAAACAGAACGTCACAGCTGAGTCTTTGCGCTCCCTGAGCACCACCGGTTGTACTGCTTTCCTTTGCTGCCACACAGTGGAGAATGAGAAAGCACATCACGACTTTTCATTTTCTTCGGTGTTTGGCAGACGCGTGACAAAACTGAGAATGAATGTATAAGGTCGATAAAATGTAGTTGTGAGTAGGACTTTCCATCTCCTACAGCAGTTCAGCTATAATTGGGGTTTCTGCAACGAATATATTTTGGAAGATTGCACCCTTGGGTTTTGCTTTAATTTCTGTACTATGGAAATTCCCCCACAATTCCGTAGTACTTCATATGACAAAAAGAAGCCTATAACTAGAGGAAGGGGATGCTGAAATTTCATTTCAGATACCAGAACTCCTGTAGTAAAATCTTCCACTCTTTCATAACTGCTGATGTTTACTGACTTCTCACTTCTTTTTCAATGTCTCTTTCTGGTTTTTTCCCCCACCCACTTATTCCATTATTTGCTCTCTCCTTTCTTTTTCTCTGGCTGTGTTTACAGAGGTAAACCAACCGGAAAGCTGTTCTGCACTATGAGCTGCAGAGACCTTAGCATAATACTGTAATGTTCACTGTTAAGAGAATTTTTAGCACTTACATGTTTATGTCATACCTGAGTATTTTGCAAATGTTGTTGAATATTTCTTAATATCCTGTTTTTAAAATTAAATTTGTCATTGGCCTATTTGGAGTCAGTTGATTGGGTTTATTTTTACCCATTTCAAGAGGTTTTGCCAAGGGATATGATCGGTTTTTTCTACTTCTGCACATGTGTATGTACAGTCTAACTCTGCAACAGCCTGGCAGTGCCTAGGTTCCAGGATTTAATCTTCCACATTTAAATGACATTTGTTTATTCTGTTCTTCTTGTTTCATCAAATATGAATTATGAAAATATTATCTATAAACATGTACCACTAAATGCCAAAATGTAATTGCCGGATTATGGAACTGGAACTTTCAATGTAGAATCAGCATTGCAAAGAATGTATTTGTCCTGGGAAAAGTGTCCTTATTTGAAAAAAAAAATGTCAAGGAAGAAGAGAAAAGCTATTGAGCTTTCCTGGTGACTTGGTTAAAGTGTTTTTCTGCAGTGTTTTAAGCATAGATGAATTATTTTTAACTTAAATTTTGCAGGTTACCATTTCAAAAAAAGAAATTATCTGATGAAGTAAGCTATTCTGTGGCAGTTTCAAAATCCATTGCACAACTGGGTGAGTTTAAACTGATATGCCACAATAAAATTATTATTATGGCATAATAAAATTAACTGTATTATGATTTTAATTTCTTGTTACCTCCTTAGTAAATGTATTTTCTTTCAATTATTCATTCAGTCCTCTGTGCTTCTTAATATTAGAAACCATTCTTATTTTTCTGTGCAGCTAACCTGTAAATTATCTAGCAGAATTACCTATTTGCCAATGTCAGAGGCTACATGAGATAACTTTATCAGTACAGCTGAAGAACTAAACCTGTCTATAGCCTGTTTCATTTCATTTTGCTCTGAGAAGATGGTGTAATTACTATAAACACTCAAGCCTGGGATAAGAGGAACATGTATCCTTCCTGCTTCCTTGAAACCAAATGGAAGAAACAAGTGAGAAACAGTTACTCCTGACTCCCAGCTCAAACTTTCAAAACCCAAAGGCTTGAGACCTACCACTTACAGAGGCAAAATACAAGTCAGTCTAGCGCCATGCCTTACTAGGAGTAGCAGTTTCTGGCTTCAGCCTCCTGCGGCATCTGAGCCATGAGGTTCTAGCTTTCAGAAATCTGTTTTAAGAGAGCTGTTGAGGAAAAGGCATGAAAGTCATGTCTTAATGACCAAAATATCTTTTTACAACCTTGCATCTCACATTTCTCACAGAAAATACTGCAAGCACTGTAGGTCAGAAAGGATTCAGAAATGAGCAGACCAGCTCACTAAATGTCAAAGAGATAGCACAATCGGCCTGTCACACATGAAAACAAATTATCCTTGAAATGGATGAGGAAAAAAAAAAGTATTTTTAGAAGTCTTTATTTTCACAGGTCCGAGTGTAGATAGCAAAATGGTTTCAGGTAGTTCCAGGTTCCCTTTAGAGCAGCATGTCCCAAAAGGGTCTAAAATATAACAGATTGTTTATATTACCCATGTTAGGCCGTGGGAGCTCTCTGTGGTAGCTCTCTCTTTATCTTGTGGAAAAGGACCTCTTTGTGTGCTCCCTTTATGTCATATCATGTCTGCTAGAAGGCCTTCTGTCATGGTAATAACAGGCTAGTGTAGTAGCTTTCTTCTGAATTCCAGAACTTCTGGAATAACATCCAGTCTTTTTTAAGGGTCTGTAGCCTTAAAGCAGAGGAGGCCACTTTTTGATTAACGTTATGCTATTCCTCTAAGACCCCTTTGTCCTCTTCAGTGTGGGAGTCCCTATTCCTTGAGTATTTCATAACCAAGCTTTGCATGAAATCAGAGCTTTTTAGGGGGTATGACCAAAGGAAACACTAAGTGCTGTAAATACAAGTGTTAAGATTACTTTCTAAAACGATTATAAACTTTGTAAATTACTTTTTTTTTTCTGTTTCTGGCAGGTTATTTGATGAGGGTGCCTAGCTCTCAAGTTAGAATACAAATCTGTAAGTGTGTTGTTAGCTTTTATAATATGGAGCCACCAAAAAGAACACTCTCAGGTAAATCACAGTATTTTCAAGTATCACAAGAAATCAAGTGTTTATGGTCCCAGCTACTTTGAAATGGCTCTTTTAACTATGGATTAATTTTTCTTGATAACTGTAGTTACTGCATATATATTAAATATATAGCATTGCCAAATGTACAATTAACATATTTTTATAGAAATGCATACTCAAGATCTGAAATTAGTTCATCAATGTACAAAGAATTAATTATTACACTTACAGGATTAGGATTAAATAATATCCAGAAAATGTGGTCACAGGTTCCCTGAGAGGTGGATAATAGAGGAAGAACGAGTAGTTAGGATCAGAATTATAAGAAGGGAAATGTAATTTTCAAGTTTGTATATGTAGCCCGAAGAGAACCAGCTATGGCTTCACTTGTGAGGGATAGATCTGAGCCCATTTAAATTTGATCAAGTTCATATCATATGGACACGTTTAAGAATAGGCTTTGGATAAACTGTGTGACTTCTCTCTGCAGAAAGAGGCTGATGATGCTTCTGTATGAGCTCAAGCATGATCCTCTGGTTTTATGGATAGGCATGCAAACTGTCATCAGAATCCATTACTGTTGACTCCTTTGACACTTATGCTCGTGCCAGAGGCTGTTTTCAGGCAAAGTCAGCCACAGATCCCCTCCTAGAGGGGCACGGGATCACGTGCTGTGAGACAGCACTAGGTTATTAGGCAGTCAAGCTACAGATGAACATTGGCACAGTGTCACAGCGCAGGTGAGGGAGCATGTTGGATCTCAGTGTGTTCCCTTGCTGTGTTCCCACAGCATGACGCTAGTTCCTGTGCCCTCTTACTAGTTTTCATTTATTTTAGGAGGCCTAAAGAAGCTGCAGGCACAACAACCCTCACAAGAACCTACAAACATGAAAACATGTAAATCTGGTTCTACCTTACAAATAAGACTTGAACCCTGCAAGAGCTATGTGTGCATTTAGTTGTATATCTGTAAATAGTTCCATCAAGATAAAAGAATGTTAAATATTGAGTGATTTTATTCTTCTCCTCCAGATTAAGAAAATAAGATCGTTATCTCAAAATTGAAGAATGTATTTCAATCTGATTAAGTCAAATTCTTCCTCTCTAGGTATATATATAGATCTTGCCGAAGTCTGATCCTGCAGAATTCTCTTTCGTATAAAGTAATACTAACTTAGAGCCTATCAGAGTTTATTCTTAGTAAAAACTTGTTTCACCGTGTGCATTATCTGCATTTATCAGTACTGCATTTCATGTCATTTGATATATATATGTATTTAAGCTACTGAAAATAAACTACTTTCATGAGTTAACATATATAAATATAAACAACTTTTCTCATTGCTTCCCCTTCCCCCATAATTCAGTAATGAAATATGGATTTGCATATGCATGGCCAAAAGTAAAAACAGGGGTATATTAGAAAGTCAAACTTACAAGTCAAAGTTTGGATTAACATATTTTAAGTAATACAGTAACAGAAGGTATTAATTCTCTAGTCAACAGGCTACGGAAGAGAACTAGGTCCTGCACCAACAACTTCTTGCATGACCTGAAGAAGGTTTTTCACCTCTGTAATTGTTCTTTCGTTCTGTAAATTCTAAGAAGCAATTAATTTAGTTATGTAGTGTTTTAGTCTTCTTGAGGGTAAGTCTGTTGGATATGCTTTAGGCACTATTAATACTCGGATTTAAGAAAAGCAGCTCTTGCTGTTTATTAGAATTTTTTTTAAGTGGTTTTAGGACTTAGGAAGTATGATATTGATTCTCAGTCCTTTTTTGAGAAAGGATGAATATTTTATGAAGTAAACAAAATTCTGAATATTTACTGCATTTTAACTAAAGCCATTGTATGTGCAGGTTACCAGCCAACAAGTACAAACTATAAAATTCAGATGGCTGAATTAGGAGGATTAGCAGAAACTCTCGTTCTGTCATTAGCATTGGTTGAAAATCGACTTACTGAGAAGTTGTGGGTACTTAAAGCTCTCCAGCATCTCTCTAGTTCTGGTTAGTACAAACTGTTCTGTCAACAATCTCATTACCTCTGACCATGCCTAAAACAATCACTGACCTACAAGGAACTAATTATTCATATTTTCATAATTCCAGGAGTAAATTGCAGACTTATGATGAAGGCCCAAGCAGCCAGCAGACTCTGTTTGCACCTACATGATGTTGATGCCTCAGGACAGCTGGTATTCCACTCCCTGGAAATCCTATGGAACCTGTTAGAAAACACCTCAAAAGAAGAAGTCGTTAATCAGCTCAGTAGCTTGGAATGTGTATAGTAAGTACAAGGGACCATGTTATTAATTAATATTATCATTTTGGAGACATCTAAAGCATTGCTATTGTGTAGCATTTTGTTGGAATTGAATTGAGAGAAAATATAAATAGGGAAAGGAGGTCTCTCCTTAAGTCCCCATTATGTTTTTACTATTAACACATCTGATTCTCTATAATGGAAGCACTACTGGACCAGAGCTCATAGATGAGCCCCATGATTTAGACCCCTCAGGCATCTGTTGCTGTTTCAGCAAGTTAGCTGTCACTGTGGCCTGCAAGATGCCAGGAAATGACACTTGGTTCGAGAGGTGCCTGCCAGGTAGCTCACGAACTCAGTGGCCAGGGTCCAGCTAAAAGCATGTCCAGTCAACTTCAAAACTATTTAATTGTCGAGCCTTATTTCATGAACACAGCTATCTACTGCCAGTTGTTTCTGTTACAGGGCAACAGGGAGATCAAAGTGCTCTGCTGCATAGTGCAGGAGGTTTAGCCCTACCTATTGCTTTGTATGCTGAAAATGTTAATTGCACCATTTTCACACTCACAAGTTCTCAGTAATCATTCAACAACATCCAGTTCCACGCTTGAGTAAATATTATGTCTTTCTATTAAACCATTATAACACATACAGTGGAAGGTGCAAATTGTAATACACTCACGTTGTGTATATGCTTAAACTGGATGTCTAGTGGTACACATAAGAACCCACCTCATAATAACGTTTTAAGTAATTATTCAAACCTTGCAGTTTGAAAAGTATGATGCTGAATGGAGATTCATATACCTAGAGCTGTCTAAAATTAGAATATGAAAAGAAAAGGCAAACTGTATTTAACTTTCTTTTAAGTGCCTTGAAAGAAGTATTTGTAGACCTTCTCATGCATGGTTGCTGGCATTATGATCGTCAGCTACGGAATGACCTCTTGGTGATTGTCACATTACTAGCTGAAAATCCTGCAGCACCTATGATTGTAAGTATTTACAGTTATATTCCAGAGACTAATAACTTCTCCTTTGCTACTATATACTCAGTATTTTTCCCCATTAGTGTTCTACTATTTGTTCTACTCTGTCTCCAGTGCTTTCCTCTTTCTTAGATTTGTTAAGCAAGAAACCATTTTTCTTTCTGCAATTCCCTTTACCTCAGAGACTTCAAATCTGTAGGTCATTAGCCTGGAGGACCAGCATCAACCTTATTTAATACTCAGAAAATCACACTAATGCTATTCATTGTGCAAAAGTTAACAGTAACTCCTGTATTCTTGTACAGATTCTCAAATACCCCATTCTTCTAGGGAGAGTTTTGCACTAAATCTGATTTGTTGTCTGAAGATGTAGAAGTACAGGCTATATTCAGATGGCCCAAATTTACCTGAATTATCTGTGCCTCATGCCCAGGAAAAAGAAGCGTCCTCCAAAAACCAGTTCAGAAGCTCTAAGTAAGATGCTGAGAAAATAACCACTTAGATCCAGTTAATAGGAGGCACATAAGTTCTTTCTCAAGACTAGGTCACATAAATATAGCCTAGAATGCACTATCTTAACTTGCCCAAAAAGTAGATGATTCATTCTTCTGTAATATTCCAAAATTTTAATGAGGAAACCGCAGAGTTTAATTTTTATAGATGTTAATATTATTTTCATAGAATCATTGGATGATTTGAGGTAACCCACCTAGTTCCAACCCTGCTACACCAGGTTGCTCAAAGCCCCTTCCAAACTGGCCGTGAACACATCCAGGGTTGGGGCATCCACAGCTTCTCTGGGCAACCTGTTCCAGTGCCTCACCACCCTCTCTGTGAAGAATTTCTTCCTGATATCCAATCTAGATCTGACCTCTTTCAATTTAAACCCATTACCCCTTGTCCTGTCACTACCTGCCCTTGTAAAAAGTCCCCCCCAGCTTTCTCATAGCCCCTTCAGGTACTGGAAGGCTGCAATAAGGTCTCCCCAGAGCCTTCTCTTCTCCAGGCTGAACAAGCCCAACTCTCTCAGCCTGTCCCCATAGCAGAGGTGCTCCAGCCCTCTGAGCATCTTCGTGGCCCCTTTCTGGGATCTCTCTCCAACAGGTCCATGCCCTTCTTATGTTGGGGGCCCCCAGGGCTGAACAGAGTACTACAGGTGGGGTCTCACAAGAGCTTACTCTCCTGTTTTACAGTTGAGATTTGGAACTTTAAATGAAGTTATGACACGTATACTGCATAATTAAGCAATCAAATTCCTGTTCAAAACAGAAATCAAATTGGCAAAAGCAATCAAATTGGCTGTTCAGGATTTTTTAGTTCCTTTTTTTTAATTCCTTATACCACAAGCAAGAAAAATCATTTCAATGCAAGGTAAAAATAAAAATGTTTTAATTTAAATTCTGTATTCTCATCCTTCCTAGAGATTTTACTTCACTTGTGGAGATAAGGTGCAAGTTATAAATATCAGGCAGACAAAAACATTTACATTACCACTGAATCCTGCCTTGTAGATAATACCAAGAAATTTTCATAAGAAACTTCTCCTTTTTCTTAATATCCTTTCCAATCCACTTCAAAAACTCAATCTGGTATTTAACTTAATTTAGAAATCAACACAGGAATCTGAGCCTTTGAAAAGGAAAATTATTTTCTCACCACAAGTAAACTGGAAAACATAAGCAAAGTAAAGCTTATAATTATATTAATTATTATTATCCCTGTGTTTGAACAAACCAACTGTTTGGTACTTGCTTACTGTTTTCCATCAGAATTCAGTACTGCATTAATCAGCAAGGAGAAAACTTTATGAGTTTTAATGTTTTTTATTTAACCACTTTGCCATGGCTTTGTACAGAGAACATAGATACTATAGAGACAAAAGCTAATAGGCTATATAGTTGTGTACTTCAATATTTTCTTTAAAATTACTTTTGCAATATTTTTCTGAGTCTTAAAGTCATTTGGGTGCACGCTAACTTCCAGAGCTAGGCTGAACAAATCAAGTGAAGCTATACGGGGATGCATCTAAAAAGATGTCTGTAGCGTTCTGTGAGCTTCGCTTCTGTTGGGAGCTGGTAGAAGGCTCTGTGGTGGCTTTGCTGGAGTACTGAGGCCAAACTAATGTATTTTGTTGCTCAAGAAGAGCAATGTCCTGGTAACCATGACTTCTAATCACCTCAGAAACAAAGGTCTTTTGCCTCTTCTGTGCTGCATAGGCAACCCCTGGCCTTGGTCCTATCCAGAGTTGTATTAGACATAATTGTCCTTCTCTTAGCTCTCTAAAAGCTGTGAATTCCAAGCTTTTATTTTCTGAATTTTTGGTATGTCGTATTTGTAAATGCATGTTGCTCATACATGTAGTTTTCCTGTGCTCACGTGTAAATGCACTGAAGTTGAATGTAAGTGTATTAGTACGCACAACCGAAGGCACAAAATTGCATGTACTGATGTATAAACTGGTGTATAAACTTTCACATGCCTAGACGCATTTTAAAAAAACACAACTCTAACAGTACTGAGAATAAGGTTTTCTTGTGTGGTAGATTATAGTGGTGAATATACGTGTTTGGGACTTCCCCATACAAGTTCAGGCTTGTACTGAATGAGACATGGGTTTAACTAATTGTACCCTTAGGTCTGTAGTCAGTTAGTATTGTACAATGTCCAAATGGTTGATCTCTCCTTTGGTAAAATTCTGTTTATTCTGCCACAGGATACATCAGACTCTGTGTTCTGTAGAAAAAAAGCAAAACTAAAATATAATCATGAGTCTTAATTTCACTGCAATTTAATTTAATTAATGTATGTTTTTTGATTGCCTATTAGGAAAGTGGATTTGCAAAGCTGTTAATAGTACTCGCAACATTTACTGAAGGTAAGAGATTTCATACTGCACAATTACACTTCTTTTTTTTTTTTTTTGTAACTTATCTACAATTTCCTTCATAGTTAAAATTCCAAATCCATTGGTAAAAGGCCTTAAACTTACCTGCTGTTATGAGGACTTCGAGCTGAAGAAGTTATTATTTAATGTAATAGGAGGCTTATCTAAAGACCCATCTGCTGTACAGGTGAGTTGCAACAGAATAAAATATAGAGTAAGGAAAAAGTAAAAAAGGTCAAAAGAAACAAAGGAATATTATTTATCTGTTCATCTGGCATAGTCCGCTAGTCTGTAATCAGCTGTTCTCCAAATCAAGAATTCCTACATAGCTTCAGACCAAGTCCTGCTTTTTGAAAGCAGCATACAGTTTCCATTTTAGAAAAGTTACAGACCTAGGCCATGCTAGGAAAATTAGCTGACAAGTGACTGCAAAGCATTATTGAAATAAATGTGAAGAACATAATAAAGGTTAACAAACCACAGCCATGGGAATGCTACAGAATATAAACAGAGTTTGTCTGTACTTGTAGCGTTCATGACATACTTTCTCAATAAAAAACAATTTTTTTATTTAGGACAGATACAGTTGACTCATTGCTTTAGATTTTGCTTATTTGTATGTGAAACCTGTAAGTTGTCTCTCTCTTTGTCTTGACTCTGCAGCTTCTCAGTGAAAATGATGTGATGCCAGCTTTGCTTTATTATATAAAACCAAACCAAAAGCCTGGATTTCATGACTGGTCTGCTGCCCAATATGAAGAATTACAGCTTCATGCAATTGCTGTTTTAGCTTCAGTGGCTCCCTTGTTAGTAGATAAATATTTGTCCTGCCAAGCGAATACTCTTCTCCTCATTTTTCTAGAATGGTGTACAGGCCAAGGTAAGGTGCTCATGGATTTCACACACAGTAACCTCAAAGCACAACTCAACTGAACTCAACTTCCTGTCTTTGACAGGAAGGAAAAATGTAAAACCTGTGAAGTCAGGGTTATTTTTTTTTCAATGCATCACTTAGGAAACTAATCTTTCTCTAAAAAATTACCTTTTGGTTTTTTTTTTTCTTCTGAAGGATAAGTTGGTACCCCATTCCCTGTGTACCACTACCTTGACATTCCTTCAGTTGTGTGGGCATCACACATCTCTGCTGCCAGTATTGAAGCTAGTCAGATGCCCTTATTGTGGCAACAAGTCCAACCAGTAATTCCTGCCATGAGGCAGGATGCATTAACCCAAACCTAGAGCTGTTTGCAGTAAGACTACAGCTGGCTTGTGGCCACCAGCTAAGAGTATGGGCTAAGCAAAAGGTAACTAGCTGCACCCAACTCCATGCACTAGGCTTCTGGGAATGGAAAGTTTTCACAATAAAATTGCTGTGTTTTCCTAGGAAGAATTTTGATCTAATGGAGATCAAAAGGTGTTTATTACATGTCATGCTAGAGAAGATATTTTGTGTTTTGGAGACGGCTCATTAAGCTAGTAAGGTTTAAAAAAAAAAAAGTAATCATTTCAAATGTTCACCAAAATCATACCTTTCCTATAAGTGTAAGAAGTGTAGCCCTACACAGAAAGGCTTATTACTAGATGGTTTTAAACAAGAAACCTTTCTAACATTAAGGGATTTTGTTTGGTTTTAGCTTTCTTATATCAACAGGCCTTTTTTTTTTTTTCCCTGAGCTTATAATTATTCTACACATACACTGTCTGCCAAAAAGAATGCTCATTGTGCTTGCTCCACAGATTCTTTCTTCAGTCAAGGTAACAGTTTCCATGGAACAGGTGGTCGTGGCAACAAACTTGCACAAATGCGCTACAGCCTGAGAGTGCTGAGATCTGTTGTGTCCCTTTATGATGATGCTGTGAACCTTAATTTGTGTGACCAGGGAGCAATTAGTCAGCTACTGGGTAAAGAACAGTTTGTATTGCTGTACTTGGATTAATACGGTTCTGTTGATACTAAGAATGTTCCTGCTTTTTTGTGTGTTGTGGTTTTAGTGTGTTATACAAACAAATTTTGTTAGATTAAACAAACAGAATTGAAGGAATTAAGTAAAACAGCCAGCTGTAAAAGCCTAGGTATTTAATATCAGAGTGAAAGCTCCCCCTTCTCCCTTTATTATACTGCATTTGTTACATCCTATTTTCACTATGGTAGCCCCTAGGAACTTCAGCCATGAGTCTTGTTCTACTGACATCTATTATGGTGTCACTTTCACAACTCCTCTCTAGAGTAGAGGAAAATTAATAACAATATATGAAGAACATTATGAAGAATAAAAGCAGATAAAAACTGCTTAACCACTGCTCCTGCAATTTTAGAGCATTTTCTTGTTCAGTGGCACATACCTGCTGTTACATTCGTTACTGGAACATACCAGTTCCAATACACACTGGTTTAAGTTCTTTTCTTACAATAATAAACTTTCCACTACTCTGAAGGAGTCATACTGGAAGAAACAAAATAGGTAAGATCCTTTGGAATTCAAAGAGTATGTTCTAATGGAAAGCTTAGAAATAAAGGATTTTATATCCTCAGTTGAAAGTTGTAATACAGTGAAAACTGTGGAAACTTACAGATTTTAGTGAAAGCAAAATTAACACTGTACCTTACATATCAGATGCAAGTAACTTTTCTTACTTTAGGGGAGTTCTGTGTCTGAATGTCCTCTTTCATATAGTGTTTCCAAGGCTGATCTTCTCAGCAGTGGTGGTACTGCATGTCTCTCCCACATTTCCACTGTTAGTGGAAATGTTTGTGAGGTGTACAGTAGAGAAATTGGTAAGCTCATTGCCTTCTTCTAAGCATTCCTTAATTCAGATCAGTTCCCTGAATTCATTGCACTGGCACAATTAGAAGGGGCAGCACAGAGCCTGAACAAGGAATTCAGTGCAAGCTGCTATCACTGACTGTCACCAAAAGTGAAGTCCATGAAACTACAGCACCTGAGTGCTGCTCTTCTGTGAGCTATTATAAAACACAGGAGATGAAACTGAACAGCATAAGTAGGTTCCTTAAAAAAATCCCTTGGTGTAAATTTGATCAGCAGCTGTAATAGAATTCTGACTTGTCTATAGGATATTCACATGTATAAAATATATTCACTTATAGACATCCTAAAGTATGCAGCAAACAAATCTGAAGAGAAAGAAGATGCTATTCTACTAGAAATCCAAGCAGATATATTATTTCTTTTGTCTGCTCTCTGTGAAAATGATCTCCACAGAAAGGTAGGTATCTTTCTACCTCATACTGTGCAGAAAATGTGAAAACATGGTGTATTTTCATTTGAAGAGTACTGCTTTTTTTTTTTAACTCAAAAGCAGATATCAAATGTAGTTCATTGCTAACGAGTCAGGTCTGACAACTGGTTTCTGTGACAGGGAGAGATAAAATGCAGAATCACTCAGAAATCTGCTAGGAAGCGTCTCACTAACAAGTGTCTTGCTAATATACATGATTTTTAAAAGAATATATGAAAGTGTGTTAACGAATGAGATTAGCTGTTTGGGGAAACTGAAAATTTATTCTTCTTATGTATAGCATAAAGAATATAGCCCGCCAAATTTCTAATATGTAGCTGTTTAGTAAATATTACTTAAGAAACTTACTGCTTTAATTAACGTTTCAACAGGAACTCTTCAGCTATGAAGGAGTGGATTTACTTATCCCATTCATTCAGATGGATCCAAGGAAGTTACAGAGTGGATTAGGCCACAAATGTCTCCTTTTCAGTGCACTCGACTGCTTGTGGTTAGTGAAATATTCTAGCAGCAGTAACCCTTGAAAATATCAAGTCTTGTGTTATTTAGGTCTGCAATAGCTATTTAAAATGTATAAAAATTCTTCATACTGTTTGACCAACTAAAGATTATAGAAAATAAGCAGAATATTCTGCATATGTTTTCTTCTAAATAGGGGTTCAGTATGACAGCCCACAAAGTGACCTCCTGATATGCAGAGGTACCTAAGACTTTCTAAGTGAGGTGTATGGTTGGAGTCTGTACATAACTTCAGAGAAGTAAACAGAAGGCAAGAGTAGACCAATATTAGCTAAAAACTCTAAGCGTAAGGAGTGTTTGAAAATGGGCTATATTGAGCTAGAAATATTTTAAAGACTGCTATCAGAGAATGCCAATACATATAAGCATAACCAAAAGTTAATTTGTTTTAAGGCAGAAGTTGATAAATACAATGAAAGCCCATGATATGTTTGTCTGTGAGAAAAGACTGACGCAGGAGATCCCTTCAGTTTCTGTGTTAATGACCATAAGTGAGGGAATAAGAGGAGGAAGCAATAGCAACATGAATGCTGGTTTGATGATCATTTTAAGATAGGAGAAACAAACACTATGACAAAAAAAAAAAAAAGTCTTGCTTGCCTTACCCCCTTGATTCTGTTGGTGGAAATATTCACACAGCCCTGCAATAAACCTGATCAGGGACCTGGTCTAGCTAAATTTTACCCTCTTTTACTGGGTAATTTTAGTTCAAATACATACTCTAATCCAATCTATTGTGAGTCTGCCAAGTTTCCTGGGCTGCAACAAGGAAAGGGTGCCACGTGCAAGAAGAAAGAGCAGTGGAGTAGGGTATATTTAGTAATACAGTGTAAATGAAAAGGCATGTGCAACATGTTCTGTCTACTCCCTGGAGGTATGAAGCGTATTGCTTACCAAATGTATTTATGCAATTCAGTAAAATAAATTAGTTGCTTGTAAAATGGTCTAAAGCATAAAAATGTTTCTACATGGTGAAATTATTTCTGTTTAAGGTCCTGTGTCATTGGATGTTACATTGCAGAGGATTATTTTCTTGAAAAACAGGGCATTTTTCTCCTTCTGGATTTGTTAGCAGTAGGTATTTTTATTATTGTTGTTACAGAACGAATGAGTAGTAGAACAACATGGAAAATTGCCTTATTTTTGTTACAGTATCTCCTAAGACTATTACAATACTAACAAAAAGATTAGCATATGTAATTCTCTCAGATAGGAAGGTAGTCATACACTAGGATATCTGCTCAGAAAGGATTGGATGGATTTTCCGTGTACCTTTTAAAAAAATAAATATTTGACTGAGGGAGTTTTTATACTCTTTTTAAAAAGAAAACTCTAACTATGCTTTTATTTTGCATGACATCTCTGTTTAGAAAAGCACCACAGTTCTTGCTTCATACTGAAGTTAGTAAGAGCAGAGTTAGTTAGTATACACTTCAAGGCTCTACAAGTTACGGTGTTTAAAGTCACTGGGTACAGGTGTTTTGTGTATTGCTACTTCTGTGGGTCTTGGACTTAGAGCTGGCACAGGCATTTCCTATGCCAAAAATAAGCATGCACCTTCCCCGTTTCATTTCCTCCTCATACTCGCCGGTCATACTGCCAGCCTCTTGCAGTGCAAGGCTGCAGACCCTTCCCCACTCCCAGCTGCTGCTAAAAGATCTGGCCACAGAACAGGACAGGTGCTGTGTGGTACTGCTCAGCCACTGCCTTCAGTCTGTTTCTTAGAAAAATAACTCTTGGTAGTAGTACAGTCTCCAGCATGTGAGCCTGGAGGTATGTATGCAAAACCTATTATGTAATTCCGCACACAGGTATGCGCATCTTATGATCCTACACTCATTCCCCTCATGTTCCTTGATTTATGGAACTTTGCATGGCAGGATTCCAGAATCCTGAAAGATTTACAAGTTTATACACCAGTTTTGTGCAAATAGTTGCAATGAAAAGCTTGCATTTTCTTGATTACGTATTACACAATTTCTCTATGTTTTTTGAAGGTAGACATCGCTGTGTTTTGAACAGTTTAAAACACTTTTTTCCCTTTTCCCTTCATCAAGTTAAAGCAAAAGAACTTGTGCAATATCATCCTTGGAATCTTGGTTGAATTTTGTGACAACCCTAAAACCACTTTGCACATTGGTACCTGGCGGGGGGAGAAAGACCAAACAGGAGCTAACCTTCTAGTGCAGTTATGGAGACAGGAGGAGTTGGAGCTAGGAGTCAAACGTGATCAACATGGAAGGATTGTTGGTAAGTTTTATGATGCAGGTAAAACTGTGAGCAGTTTTTACTGAATAAAGTAAAACAGTATTTGCTTTTGCAGTCTAATCCTGATGAAAGGAAATCACAATATTTATAGTTTTATGCTGTAATTCTTACCAAAGCCAAAATATCTTATATCTATTTCAATAGAGCCTGGTCACAAGATGGCATTTTTGACCTTAGCTGGGAATGAACCGGGTAATCAACAGAGCCATGACTAGTGTCCTGCAAAGCTTTTCTAACACTGGACAGCTAAGATATTTAATTTCTTCCACAAACAGCATTATGTTTTGTTATATGTTGTACAAAGCAGCAAGGAGAGTGCTATGGTCTCGCAAATCTTTAGTCATGCTAATTAATATCTCCTGGCCCAAATGATGTTTAAATTCCTGGCCAAACTATCAAAATTATTTACATAGTGTCGGCAAAGACGGAACTGCTTTCTTTTGGAGGAGACATCACAGAAAAGAATGTCTGCAGCTGCATGCTAAAGATGCTCATACTTCATTGCACAGATAGCATTTCGTCTAAGTTTAATATCTTTGGGAAGATAATACTTCTTCATTCTTCACTCGTGTTTTGTATTTTGAAATTCTTAGACATGAAGGGACCTATTGCTAGCAGCTTCCAGAAACAGCAAGAGGTCATCCCCATGCCTGCCAACTGTCCCAGCTTTGCCATCTTGGAAATTTCAGAAAACATACGAGCAAAAATTTATTCACTATTGTGCAAGCTAGGTAAGACAAGTGAAATATTGCCTTGTCAGTGTCATTGAAGTGAACATGTACACTAGCAATCAGTAAGGTCACTATTAAAAAAAGGTCAAAGGAAAGTTTGAGATGCATCATCAACACTGTTATTAATAGAGGATTGACCATCCTGTTCTTCAAGTCCCTGTTGATGAGGATTTCAAGACTTGGAGTCTGCCTCTGTCATTAGGAAGAGATTTCCTAGAGTTAAACCTAAAGTTTGCTTGAAATTTTCTATAATTTGTTTTCCCACACACAATAGCTCTTTAATATATTTTAACACTTTTACCTTTAATTTTATTTCCCTAGATTAAGAAATACTACTTTCTGCAGCTATTAATCACAGATCTCATTTTCTAGCCTAACCTCTAATTACTCTCATTGTTCTTTTCTTGAATATTTCCAATTGGTTCACATTTTTCTTGATGTGTAGTGCCCCAGAGCTGAACGCAGAACTCTGTCAGAAGCCTCACAGCCCAATAGAACTACATTCCTCTACTCATCTTGTAAATAAACATTCTGACATTAATGCAACAATTGCTGTATTCACAGTGGCATCATAATGTTTGCTCATATGACTTAGGATCTTGTACAGTCATCTATCATCCTGGATTTGTACAGATCACTATTCCTACATTTAAAATTTTTTATTTGTCCTTAATGCATTAAATTCTGGGCGTTTAGATAATTTTTCAGCTTGGAAAGATTAATTTGCATTCTAATCTTTTCTTTCAAAATGCTGCAGTCCCTCCCAGTTCTGTGTTGTTTGCACACTGAATATGAAATACTCATTACACTCTTGTCTAAGAACCTAAACCAAAGTCAAGCTATATAAAAACCTCTTCTACATCTGTGAGATTTCTTATATGGCTGTAGCCAAAAGCTAGGATGAAGTACATGGTTTGGTTTTACTAATTCATGTTTGGTATTAATGTTTTCACTGTTAGCATTTAACTGCATAAACAGTCTTTGTTCAATTATTATTTGTTTCAGTCTTTTTTTCAGGACTGAACTGAACCAATATTTTCTGGCTTTTTCTTTTCCCCTTTTAAAAACAGGCATTGTGTTTGGTTTTTTTCAAGTCCATCCTCCACAGGTTTAAAGTTGGTTAATAATTGTTCTGAGATTTCTTCAACCAGTTCCCTGGGAAACCTAAAGAACTAACTGCTTTGAAAACATCCTTAGTTGCTCTAATAAACTATAGCCAGTTCTTCCTCCATTGCAACCCAGGTTCTTACTAATTTTTATTAGTGTTATGTTGGATCACAGCTAAATTCTTTATTACAACAAATAGGTGTGACATTTTTTTCCAGCTTTCTCCCATATTCACATGACTCATATTAGTTGGACAGGTTGTAATGTCTCCTGTGAAGGACTGAAATGACATGAAAGTGGATAATAGAGAACTGGAAGATCTTTATAGTCTTTTCTCAGCATCTTCTTCTTACTCCAGTCATGCTCCATAACAGCCAGTAACATGGTGATCTAGAAAAGGAGCGTTAATTGGTCTTTATTTATGGTATTTTTTAACTTCAAAACTTAATGTGATTATACTCTAGTAGATAGATGCTACATTCCCAGTTACCACACAGATGGTATGATGAAGTTGAGAATGAGATTTCATAGACCATAGGGTTTTTTTTTAAATCAAGTATAATTAACGTGCATAATTAGCATGCAAAAAAAAAAAAAAGCATAGCCTTAGCAACCATACTTCTACACCTTATTCTTTTGCATGTATTGTAAACATTTTTTTAAAAGATTGAGTCATTATGCTCAAGGCTTAAATCCATGAGATGGAGTAGACCCCCGTTACACTGTTTGTACACAAAGTACTGGAGACCCTGTAATACAATTCTCCTGTTGGCTATTTCACAGCTAAAGCAAACTCCATTTGAGCTGAATTGCTTCTAAAGAATCTGTGACCTGTGGACTCAACTGTGTGTCTGCTTTAACAGAAGATCAAATCCTTACCACAAAAGCGTAGCAAATGCAGGACTATCCTGGCTTTCCAAATGGTTGGAAGTTCACTGAAGGCACTCATAAGTAATGAGTTAGTATAGATTGAATTTATTACAGAGAAAGTAGGGGTTTTATCACAGAAAGTTTGTTCAGGTTAGGAGAGTGACTGACTGGTGTATGTGTGATGAAGATATTTCATGTGATTACATGACAGATCAGATGGAGTCTTTTTTTAGAATGTTGTATTTTAGGATAAATTCATCATGCTGTTAATACTGACATGGTTAATATTCCTTTAGGTTTTGAAAATTTACCTGGATTATCTGCTAAGGATTATATCACACTTGCTATCATCCGGCGTTATATTGACTTTAAAGTGAGTATTGTGGAAGAAAATAATACTACTGTGTCTGTTTGAAAAAATAGCAACTCTGTCTTGGGATACAACAAACAAATGAACCTTCAGAAGCTGTCACGTATGTCACAAGTCACCTATAGTTTCACAGAGTGTAAGCCAGGATTTACCGTCAAAATAAATAGTCCCACTTCCATGATTCCAGCACTCCCCAGACTCTTCCTTTTTACTGCCACAAGCGTTCGTGACTGCACAGAAAATAAGACTACAAACCAATGCTACTTAAAAATGACTCAGGAAAAAAATAGCTGTAACTGTTTGCCACCCCAAGAAACAGGATTGTGCCAGGAGAGGAGTAGGAAGTTGGAGAAGGGTAGAAAGAGTAGGACTGCCTCTTTGTGCAGTAAGGTCAGTTGGGAGGGGGAGTTGCTATTAAAACTACATTAAACACTCATTCTGATAAAGGTTTTTCTGTGCTTTCCCATCTCTGTCTCCACATGCAGTACCCATCCATACTGTCAAAAGGTAAGAGGGATGTGCCTATAGGAAACAAGAACAGGGTACCAAGCTTTGTGGGAGCCATCCTGCTCAAAAGATGCTTGCAGTTTACGCCAATTTTCTGCTTAGGAGCCATGTCTGTGAGAGCTTGAAGTGTTCAGGAGGTAGCAAGACTCGATCTTTATTTGATAATTCCAGCTTCCATTTATGTCTCATGTTGCAGTTTGCCCTGATGCAGTGCACAATTTGAAATTTTATAGAAGCAGCCACTAGGACACAACACTCTTGCAATTTGGTATCTTGTAGCTATCTGTATTTCTTCCAAGTTTTGGTAGTTACCAGCATTCCTGTTATTGCTCTGTGGAGTCAAGCTTGGGCTTGGAAGGCTTCGGGAGGTTTATTACGAATGGGTTTGGCATAGCATTACTGAAATCTAACCTTGCATAAAAATCCTGGGAAGTGAAACAATGATAAGGAAAGAGATTGTTGCTTTTTGAATGTGAATTCAATTCAACTTTCAATTTTGAATAATTAGAACTGAAAAAAGAGGTAAATATGAAATAGTGTGAGGTGTGTTTCACACACAGGTAGGAGAAGTTTGGAGTGAACTGTGTGCAGAACTAAAAGAAGAATTCAAGCCTGTTCTGTCAGATGAGGAAGCCTTGAGAGTTATTTCAGAGGTATCAGAAAATACTGGAAGAATGGTTGCTGCTCTGCAGACTGAAATGCTTGAAAGTCAACATCACCAAGAAATCCAAGAAGAAAAAAAAACATATACAGAGGTAAGACAAGGACTATTTAAATAATAAAACCCATGTAAAGCTTTTTTGTCAACTTATATAAAGATTTTCTTATTATAAAACGTTGAGAATTCTGTATGTATACACTGCTTGAAGTTATTTTACTCTCTCAGCAGTAAAATTTTAACTTTAAATTAAATTAGGCTAACCTCAGTTCTCACAATTTGTATAATTTTGCCAGTTTTCAGAGAGCAACATGAAAAAATGAAGCAGCATCTTCAGTGATGCATCAGCAATGGTGTAATGAGAAATGATCGTTAGGTTACTGTAAGAGTTGAACCTGTTTCCATCTGTAGCAGATAACAATTCAGAGTACCTAATCCAACTACATCTGCTTCCTAAAGTTAGACATAAGCCTCTGTTATAAGCTCCCTTGGCTGAATATTCACAAAGCTTCATTACTTCACAAACCAGTGTTTTGTGCTGCCCAGCGTGCTGAGAGTGAGCAGGTATAGACATTTTCCAGCTTTGGTTATGAGGCGAGCATTTGGCATTTTTGCTCATCTACTGTCTCATCCCCTCCTGCACCCTGAGAAGTCAGACCAATTCATCCAGTTGTCTACAGTCTCATGCTAGTGTTTTGGGGGGATTGTCATGCATTACAATGCCTGCACTTTTGTCACCAGAAAAGTCACATCTCTGTTACTCAGCATTTGAGAGTGAGAATACACAGAAAGTATTCCTGAAAGAGTTGGGGCTCTTCCAACATTGGAAGAGGGGAAAAATTGTTTGTGACAGAAAAGGTGAGCCTTTTCTTTTTTTTAAAGGCAGTGCATAAGTGAAGTCGTTAAAGGGCAAGTACGGCATTACCACCCAGTCTACACTATCCAAACAGCACCAGCAAAGTGTTCAGGACAGCTCATGAGAATAGGATTGTGTGGCCTCTTGTAAATCTCATTTATTTTACAGATCCAAGCTACACATAAGCAGAGAGAAGTGGTAAATAAATCCTGGGAAAATTTCTTGACTCGGACCTCAAACTATGAGACATTGAAGGTAAGAAATCTGAGTGATGGGGCAAAATTTATATCCACAGTGTAGTTATAATAATGTGTTCCAAACACATTCCTTAATGAATTATGAGGATATTCAAGTAGAAGTTGTAGTGAATTTTATATTCACACAGACATAAAAGAATGAACTGTATTGGCAAAGCTATGGAATCTTGGATTCTTCTGCTCTTCTATGACTCTGTCATTTGCTCTTCTGATTACAGTCACGAATCGAGAATCAACATTGTTTATGCACTTGCAATCGGGGGGGTGGGAGTGATGCGTATGCATGTATATTTGTCCTGAAATTGTTGAAACTACAAGTCTGGCCATTCTTTTCTTTATTTTTTCTAATCCTACCTTCCCTGTTTTTAATACAGCAGACATGTTTCAAGATGGGAAATATTTTATGATGAAAGGAGTTTTTTTTAGAAATATTTATGCTTTTCCAAAAGAACATAAAAATTGTTAGAGCCGTGTTTAGGCAATCTGATTAAGCTGGAGAATTAATGAAATTAGACTTAAAAGCAATGCTTTGGCAGCTGAATTTAATTTTTCTTCATTTCTCAAAGGAGATGCAAAAGGGAAAATTTTCTTCACGTGCAAGCACCTCACTGGCCTGTGGTAAAGATCTCTGTAGAATTAGAAACTGAAGAAGGCCAGAAAAACGATTTTGGGAACGAGAAATTTGGGAACTAGAGGCTACTTAGTTTTAACTGAGTGCCTGGAAAGCTTGTTGCACGTGAGGAACGAGAAGGTTCTTGGAAGTGGCTGTCATGCATTAACCAAGGACAAATCATGCCTTGCCAACATGGTTGCCTTCTGTGATAAAATTATTAGAGCTGGAGAAGGAGGAAGATGCATGTCATTTTCCTTGGCTATAGCAAGGTTTTCAGGACAGTCTTGTGTCATATCCTTGTAGCCAAATCGAGGAGATACGGACTAGACTATGCGTAGGTGTGGCCCAGCACTGCTGAATTACAAATTGGATGAAAATCTAGCTGGCCCGATGGGCTCCAAGGACAGTGGTCAGTGATTAAAGTGTAACGCACAGTCAGTTCTGAGTGATATTCCTCAGAGTTAATTATAGGGTTTATACCGTTTAATGTTTTCATTAATGACTTGGATATTAGATCAGTATGCAACCTCATCCCATTCCTGCACGGCACTGAGCTGGAGGAAGCAATCCATATGCTGGGAGGTAGGGTGGCTCTTCAGAAGGGCCTTGGCAAGCTGAAGGGATGGGCTGACCAAAAGCTCATGCAGGTCAGGGAAAGAAAATGTGAAGTCATGCATCGGGGATGTGTTAATGCTACCGGCCTGGGGACTGACTGGCTGCGTAGACGCGTACGGGGTGTGGGGGGACAAGCTGAACATGAGGCAACAGTGTGCTCTGGTGGTGATGGCGGCTAACAGCAGGTACGGCTGCATCAGCCAGCGTATCCCCCTTGTCAAGCCATGCCCCTTCAGCCGGTTTTCAGGGCCCCAGTACCAGAAAGAGTCACAAACCAGATGGAGGGTGCTTACAGTTAAAGGCCAATAGAATTGTCAATTCATTTCTTTTGCCATTTTGGTTGTGTATTTTCTAACAAGTGTAAATGATACAATTCATTCTGATGAAAACAAATTTGCCTTTTTTCTAACTATCTTTAGAAAGCAAAAAGGCTTCAGGAAAAATCAATAGAGGCTTCTAGATCTAAACTGAAGACTCAAAACGGAACAGTCCATTCCACTGATATTAAGGGCCTCACTACTACAGTAAGTAATCCCCAATGACCCTGGTTTATTTTCATAGAATCATAGAATCTTTAGGTTGGAAAAGACCTTTGAGATCATCAAGCCCAACTGTTAACAATGCTAATACCACCTCTAAACCATGTCCTTCAGCACCTCATCCACATGTCTCAAATACCTCCAGGGATGGTGACTCAAACACCAACCTGGGCAGCCTGTTCCAATGTCTGACAACCCTTCCAGTGAATAAATTTTTCCTAATATCCAATCTAAACTTCCTCTGGTGCAACTTGAGGCCGTTTCCCTTTGTCCTGTCACTTGGGAGAAGAAAGAAGGAGCTTAATGGAAAGCAAGCGATGGTCTCAGAGTGCTGGACTGGGATTTGTATCAAATTATCTTTGCCCTAAACTTCTGGAAGATATGGAGGGACACATCTGTGAATGCAAGATGAAATGAGCTGTAAAAGTTATTTAGTTATGTGCATAGGTATCAGTGAAACTGTTAATTAGCAATATTTTGTAGAAAGTGTCTGAAAAATCTAGATATTAACAGGAGGATTTTGGAAATTGTTAGTAGAGAGAAATGTAATGTTAGATTTTATTTTAAAGACTTGGACATCAAACCAATATTATTAATTTCTTTGAAGGGAGAGGATTTATCAAGAAAAATATCTTCATGATTCTATAATCAATATTTCAAGAACTGTAGACAAAACCAAGGAAAAGGTTAGCCTGTTTTGCAGAATAAGCGTATTAAGAAAACGAACACTTCAGCAACATCAGATAAAAATCCTTGGGTACCTTTCTTAGAAGAATTACAAGTGACAAATATGGCTGGCAATATTTTTCATGGAACAGTCTTCTTCCCTCCTCTCTGCCAAACTCCCTAGTAGGGAGAGATGAAAATTAAGCTAAGATGGTTATTGCAAACCAGTCAAGGTCAAGAAATCAAACGTGTGAGTCACATGCCCTCAGAAAGTTGTATTGCTTGTTTCAGTGGGTCACGGTTAGAAGATAGAGGGTCACTCCGGGATTTTATTTCAAAGACCTGACCATATGCAGTATAAAGAGTAGTAATGAGACTGGAAAGTGTATGTGTCTTTCAGCCTGTTTTCCTGGAGCAGCAGTTATAGGCAACTGCATTCTGAGAGAAACAGCGTCTGTTCCCTTTTTTCCTTTGAAATATTAATCTATAGTGAAATTCTGAGGACAAAAAACTGTGGCTAATACTATATACAAATCCATATAACATTGCACAACAAACTTTTGTTTTAACAAAGGCCTGATTTTTTTCATTTCTTCAGTTGGTAAGATGAGACATGAAGGCAGAAAAGCAGAGTACAGAAAGGTACCTGCTGAAAAACCGCCCTTCTTTTCCTTTGTATTGATGGGAACAATTTGTGAATTGAGTATAAAGGGTAGTTTGAGTGGACCTCAGAAATCTCAGCGTGCATCTCCACCAGCTGAATGATATTTTTGAAAGACAGTTCATGATTTAACTCTTGTCTCATTTTAAATGCTACCACGAATGTCAAGCAATGCATTTATTTTGTTTTTCAGATTGGATCTGGTCGCTTAGTAACTGTCGAAAGTACACCTCCTCAGTTAATTGGAAGGCCACTGGCTCTTACAGACCTTGCTCTTAGAAAGCCTGCTCTTTGTGAAGGAGCCTTAAAAAAGATCAAAAGAGTTAAACCGTTAGACTCCGTCAAGAAAGATTCGGTACCTGTAGAATAGACAGTGTTCTGAACAGTGCTTTTAATGTTTTAGTTAACAGTGTGTACAGCTTAGATATAAGACAAAATCTGTTTGTAATGCTTTGATGAATGGCATGGAACATCTTGAGAGTAAAACTGTATTTTGTCTTACCTAATATAAACATGGGGATGATTTATTAATGAAGTACACCGTACAGTGTGGTACCAAGGTATGTTGAGTCTAGTAACTTTGTGTGCTAGAGCCAGGTTACCCTGATCCACTTCCAGTATGTCCACTATTTAGGTTTCCATCTCTTGTTGACACATTCACGCATCGCAGCTTAAGGATGTCTTTCCGTGAGCAGGATGATGAACCTCCACATAAACACGCTCAGTTCTCCATTTTCCTGGATACCGTACCCACGTGGTTTTCCTCCAAGTCCATTGTGTTTCTTGAATCGCCGCCTTTAGCATCAGGACTTTTGACTCCTCTCAGCGTGCATCTGAAGACTCACTAAGAAGCTTGTCTGTGCCAAGTTTCTCCAAGCTGTTGGAGAGACATGCTGAAATGTCCTGCTCCTCATGGGTTTCTCACAGCTCTTTAACTGATCTTACTACTCTAATTATTTCTTGGGCTGCTGTCCATATTGTCTCCAATAAGAGCTCATCCCCTTCCACCCTAGCGCCTCTAGACTGCCAACACAAACCTGTAAGCAGCAGACCCTTTTGGAGATGACTCAGTTTCTAAGCTACTGTCTCTTTCCCAACTTGTCAGAGGCAGGATTTGCTGTATTACAACACAGTCCCAGAGGCAGTTACTTCACTTTAAAACCAGTTGCTATCCAGTGCTATGGCATGAATCGCTGTGACATTGCAAGGGGTTCTGTGACACACGAGGTCTGGCGTGTAGCCTGTCATTTTTGCCTGTCAGCAACGTTTTGAGAAAGGCACAAGCTTTCATGCTGTTAAATGGCGGCTTGAAAAATGGAAATAAATTTGAGCTAAACAGGTAGAACTTCATTTCCAACCCCCTTTTTTTACTTCCTGAAAGAGGGATGGGAGGGAATATGTGTGTATAAGTGCTTCTTAAAAATCTGTTTGTCCCTGTAACAAGACATTGCAATGCTGGCATTAAAAATGAAGGCAGAGATTTTGGGTTAAAAAGTGTCTACTTAAATACTATAAAAAGGAGAGCACAAAGCAAATAATGCAATAAAACAGAAGAGCTATATGAAATGGCAGTGAAACTTCAGAGACATCTCCACATGTTTAGTTTCCAAAGATCAAAAGTGTTTTCTTATGGGCAGGTCTGCTAAACATTTCATTGTAGAGTAAGACAGTCATCTAGCACTTAAAGCTAGAGAAATCAAATCGAGCTATGCTAATTTAATTTCATTTTCATGCTGGCCCTTTGCTAAATGATAATTTTAAAGTATAATTTCCTTTCATTATGCCTTGTTTTCCAAAAAATTATCTGCATAAATTTTGTTTTCTTAGACAAGCCTGTATGTGTGTTGTTTGCCTGCCAGCGAGAAAGGGAAGTTACGGTACATAGAGATGATCTAACCGAAGTTCCCTGTGCCAAGTAAAGTCTTGCTCCATTGTTGATGTTTATATTTCGCTGACAACTCTTCAACAGCTATTCTGCTTTATTACGGGCTTAGAGAATATGAAAATATATCTACACACTGGGGCCACAAAAAGTATGCTCCGTTGTCTTTCCCCAATTAAAACCAAACAATAAATGTTTGACTAGGAGAACAAAGCCCGTGACAATTAGAGTTTTTGTATATGCTTGCATACACGTGGCTGTGTGGGTGACTCTACTGCTGGCAGCAAGGCACTGGCTCATTCATTCAAAAAACCAAAATGTACAGGATTCCTGTCAGTACTTGCAATTTCTGAGCAAAAGCGACAGCAGTACAGTGTAGCCAAGGTATGGATATACAAGGTCTTTTAACTGGAAATCAGTTTATATTTATGCTTATGGTAAAGCTTTAAAGTGAGCCCCACAGCATTCTTCCCCCAGATGCACTCTGCTTCTGCTACAGACACCCAGACATTGCAGCAAGTAAGCTGCAAATTATAGAATCACAGACTGGTTTGGGTTGGAAGGGACATTAAAGACCATCTAGTTCCAACCCCCCTGCCATGGGCAGGGACCACTTCCACTAAACCAAGTTGCTCAAAGCAGCCTGGCCTTGAACACTTCCAGGGATGGGGCATCCACAGCTTCTCTGGGCAACCTGTTCCAGTGCTTCACCACCCTCTCCATGAAGAATTTCTTACTGATATCTGATCTAAACCTTCCTGCTTTCAATTTAAACCTGTTACCCCTTGTCCTGTCACTATAGGCCCTTGTAAAAAGTGTGTCATCCACCCCCAAACTCTTCCCCTCCATAATCTTCCTCTTATTTGCAATAAAGACTGGAGAGGGAAGGGGACACAATTTCTCGAAATGCTTACATTTATACTTCATCGGTGTATACTAACGCTAGGCTTCACAGCAGCATTTGATTTTGCTAGCCAGCATGGACTACAATCTGGTTGTCGGGGGGAACCCAAGAAAACTGGGCTTGCTCTGCCTGCTGCGATCCAGGGATGGAAAGAGAGGGCGTGCTCAATACTGGTGGAGGAAAAGATCATCCCATTCACTGTTAATCCCTTGTAGAGACCTCAGGAGCAGCCAGCTGGCTTTCCATGGCTCTGTCACCGACAAATCGGGTATGGCCACCCAGAATTTGTTTTGCTGCTGCTTATGGTGCTGCATTACTAGTGTTCACAATCACCTGCCCCGTTGGCAGACACTGCAGGGTGACTGTAGCAATGGGGTGTTCAAGCATTCTGGAGCCAAGTACGGCAGATGCTAAGCACCTTTGTCTCTACAGAATTAAACCAGATTACAGTCTGAGCAAAGATGGGCTTTTAAAGCTGCATAGGATGCCTTTCTCTGTCATTCAGTCAAAAGGTCACTAATATATTGCCTTTAAATTGTTATTGTAGCGTGCTGGTTTTGGCTGAGATAGTTCTTTCTAGAGGCCAGTATGAGGCTGTGGTTTGCATTTGTGCTGAGGATGTGGATAACACTGCTGTTTCAGTTGTTGCCAAGCAATGTTCACATTCAGCCAAGGACTTTTGCAGTTTCTCGTGCTGCACCTGTGTTCCCAGCTTCTTCTCTACATGAGGAGAGTGGAAATAGCCAGAAAACAGTGGAAATAGTCAGTGGAAACAGCCAGTGGAAACAGCTGGGAGCAGAAACAGCCAGGACAGCTGTCCCAAACTGACCAAAGGGATGTTTCATGCGTCATACTCAGTATGTAAGCTGAGGGGAGTTGGCCGAGAGGCAGTCACTGCTCGGGAATGGGCTATCGATCACGGGATGGTGAGCAATTTTTGCATTGCACATCACTTGGTTTTGTATATTCCTTTATCAATAACATTTGTATTTCCTCTCCCTTTGTTGTTCTGTTAAACTGTTTTTATGTCAACCCACAAGTGTTTTTCTGATTCTTTCCCCCATCCCACCTAGGGGAGGGGCTGAGCGAGCAGCTGCGTGGTGCCTGGTTGCCCGCTGGGGCTAAACCACAAGATATAGTCTTACACTTCTGTAGGTGAAGAATAAAATTATTTGTAGCTGTGAACAAAGGGAACTTATTTATCTGGTTTGTGACAGTTAAAACACATTATTTGTTGCAAATGCAGTTCAATGCACAGGTTTATAAATGGCTATTGCTGGAACAGAGCCGACGATGGTTCTTAAATAGCCACTCATCGTGAGGATCCATTCCTCACATTGCCAGGTGTGGGTGTGTCATGGCTCCCTCTGGTTGCTCAAAGAAAAACAGAATTTAAAATATTTTTGTATCAGGAACTTACAGTGATATTCATGGGTAAAAGAAATTTCTCACTACTTTTGCATCCTCTTCAGAATACTGCAGGAAAAATATTTTACAAGATGCAGTTCAATATTGTATTTATCTAAATGAACGCTTACAAATAAGGGAGAACTGTTGGATATATTACAAACTACATACGAGCTAGACATTACGTGGGATGGATTTCTTGTTGCTTTGTGAAGGTTTATGCCCTGTTACTGTGTAAGTACTGTTTCCTACAGTAATTAAACCCAGTTGGGATCTCATAAAAGGCTGGAACACAACAGGAACTAAACAAGCTGCGTTGCCCAAGGAGTACAGCAGAGAACAGTCAGCATCTCTGAGTACTCCCATTTGTTCTGAGTCTTTCTGTGCTCAGGAGAAATGGATTAACAAGACAGTTAATCTACCTGAATTAGTTTACCCATGCTGGATGGTGTCACAATGGGAGCAGTAGTCAAGCCAGTCTCTCAAACCACTTGATGCATGAGTCCCTTCTCAACTGTGATGTTGCCTGCTGGGATGGACTCTATCACCTTATTTACACTTACAGAAGTGTAAATAAGGAGCAGTCTTGTGTACAGTACTGTTCTGAGTGTAATGTAGTAGTGGGTTTGTAAATAACATGCCAGTAGATGAAAATTACTACTATTCAGACCTTGCTGCATAGAAAAATACTTTAATTAATCCACAGCCTAGGCTAAGCAGTGATAAAATACAAAGTTTAGACTGCACAGGACATTACAATGAGCATAATCTTGCCCTTTAGCTTGATGCCATGTTTTTTTGCAATTCTTAGAAGTAAAGTTGCTTGTATGTGTATAAAATATGTTTGTTGGCATTTTCTCTGTTACTTAATGTAAAAAAATATATTGGGTTTCCATCAAAATTAACTTTTAAAAAAGAGAATTGTTGGAAAAGGTGAGCCCCTAGAAAAATACAAGGCTGGTTGAGAGCTACAATCTCACCTGAGAGAACAAAGGTGCTGACTCAGAACACAAAAGCATTCACGCCTGCAGTGGGGAAAAGGCAACCTTGGCAGATTGCAAGGCAGGAAAGCAGAAGTGACAGTGGGAGAGCTCACCTACTTGTCAGTTTATCCGTGATTAAGTACTTTATACAGAGGGGAAAAAAAGGTTGAACCGTGCCAAGGGATTTGTCTAAGCATCTACAATACATGCTGTGCTTTTGTGCTCCTTCATTTTGATGCTGCCTTGCTGAGGTATCTTCATTTCCTCCCCTTTTGACCTAAAATGGGTTGGTGAAAGCCGACCCTGCAAGATTATGAAAGAAAGGCAGTTATTTTCCAAGCAATACGGTTAGGAATGCTAGGATCAAATGATCTTCATGTTCAGCCTGGAAACTTAAAACATCTGCCCGGGTACATCAGAATAAAGTCGGTTGCCGAGGAGGAAGGCAGCGCACGGGTCAAGGACTGGTCAATACGGTATAAAGCCAATCATCACCTACGTGACATCAGTTCAGACTCAGCCCAGACCACGGCGACCAAAGCTTGTCACTGAGGATTCACAGTAACCATGAGAACACATGATGTGTCAATAGTTCTAATGGGAAGAACAGGGATTTGAGCTTCCCTCCTCACAGTGGGTTGGTTCCCCAAAACTGAGACCAAGGTCCAAATACCAGGAAATATTTAATATTGTAACATCACCCATAGGCACACAGTGAGAAACGGAGAATGCAGCACCCACTTCCAGACCCTCCCGCATGCACACACCACTGTTTTTACACTTTGTAGGATCTAGAAATACTTTTCACTCGTGTATTGTGAAAGCAGCTACCACTGTAAGATGCAACTACTTCCCAGAAAACTGGAAATTACTGACCTGTCTAAACAATGAAGGACAAGGAGGGAACGGGGGTTCAGCTGAAGGTCGGTACATAACAGACTAACACCGTACCCCATAGTTACCTTCTAAAGGTCTGAGTATGTGGAAGAATATTTGGGATATATCAGTTGTCTTCTGCCCATTCCATGGGATCTTGAGAGCACACAGTCTACATACATATCCCAGAAGTTCTGGGCTAAATCATTGAAGAGTTCATTGTGCTTAGGCTTAGGGGATTCCTTCAGGAACATCATGAAATCCCAGAGAGCAATGACGGTGTCTGCTACCTTCAGCTTCTTCATTTCCACCAGCCCGTGGGACGATACCTCCCAGCACTGATGGTCAATCTGACCCAGGCTTGGAGGCATTTCTTTCTGGTAGTCAACACTGGCATAAACCCCGTTCAGTATCAGTACACAGCCCAGTTGAAGATACCACCTTCGCTTCCATGCGAATTCCATACTCCAAGGAGATACCTGAAAGAAAGCGTATGAAATCACAGTGATTCTGCCATAATGGAGTTCATGCTCACATAACTCTCAAGGATACCCCAAGAGAGGATTTGTGCCTCTATACAGAAAAATGCTTAATTTCAAACCATGGAAATATGGAATATTCTCATATTCCACTCAATGAGCTGGAGCTAGGTTTGCACTCAGAAATTGTTAATGCTGTTTAGAATGCCAAAACCCGGAGCAGAGAGTTTGAAGTGATCGTAGCCTATGTCAGACCTGCTCCTTGAGCTCAAGACTTCTTCCCTTTGACTCCTTGATCGTCAGTAAATCAGATTAATAGCAGGTGCTGAAAGAATCCTAGTGGGATTCTATTTTAAATGACTGCAAACCAGCGACAGAGTTATAAACAGCCAGACTTCCCTGGAACAGCCCAGCTCAGAAATGTGGTAATGGAGGAACACAAACCAGACCCCTACACTGTGTAGCACGAGCGTCGGCAGGTTACTAACTCATCCAGCAGCTTTTGCAAAACCAGAAATAGGCGTATTCCTTCCTGGCTTGGGTTAGAAAGTTAAGCCAACTTTTGGCACAGTTCTTTTCCAGCATATATGCAAAACACAGAAACTCTCTGGTGAGCTGGAGATGGAAAGAGCAGTAATGCAGGAGGCATAATGCAAACTTCAAACTCGACAGAGTACGTAGCCATTATTATACATGGATATCCCCTGGGAAAGCAGCAGTTTTCCTCTGATGAATATTCCATGTGTTTGAAGCAGGTTTAGGCAGAGCCTAACTAAAATACCTGATAATCTTTTTTTCTCAGTCCTTCCTATCAAGATAAAGTGCAGTGCAAGAGGAGAGTAAACATAAAGGAGAAAACAAACCAAAGGAAAAGAGAAGTGAACACAGGAAGTCTGAAGAAAGAGATGGTAGTCAAGACTCTTGGACAGTGCCCCTTATTTTGGTGTCCTAAATCAATTCTGTGTCCAACAGTTGGTGCCATGCTCACTCCCACAGTTTCCAATCCCCCTCCCAATTCAGAAGGTGAGATACAAGTACAAAAGGATGTGAGGGTCCGTGCAGGTTCAAGGCAATGATGTTTCGGGCAACTGTGCAAATTTTCCTGGGAGCTTGGCCAGAACTGCAAGTGCACCCTCCCAGTCGGAATATCTTTGAGCACTGCCAATATCAAAAGTTAGCCTGTGGTGTCTTCAAACTGCGAACACGCTGATGTCCTCCCTGTGACTCCCAGTGATGCGATGAAACAGAGGGTAACCCATGGGTAGGTGTGAACTGACTATGAGAGCGGAGGTGACGCCACGGACTTCACTCATCCCAAGCTGGGTCAGGAAACAGGGCAGTTTGAAACAGACTCTCTTGTGGCCTGAGGTTTTGGGATGATCTTTAGTTTGAATGTGCCATTCACTGCTGCATCCGTCTGAGGTCCCTAAACTTATGTATTCCTTTTCCTCACCTTCAGGATGCAAGGGAATGAGACAGACAGATACCCCCCAGCCTAATTCCTCTCTAAAACTTCCCTTGCCAGCTGCGCTTCAGCAGGCAGCAGGATGACCTGCCTCAGCATCCCGACAGCTTATGAATTAAAAGTTTCTCTTCCCTGGGTTGTTAAAAAATGGGCTCCAGCAAACAGGCAAGGATGGAAATGCTTCTCTTTCCACTTAACTAGGCACCAGCATTTAGAGGAAGGACACACTAGCAATTTAGCTACAAAGGAAAACAGCAGCCAGGAAGCCACCAACATTTTGAGTGGTTTTGATTTTGTGTTTTAATCCAGCTAAAATCTAAAATGCTGAGGGTCCATTTGAACACCTCAAGCAGGAGCAGAGACCACGACAAGCAGAGACACTGAACCCATAACTCTGACTGCTCAGTACAAGACAGTTTCACAAAGGCAATAGCTAAAGAGCCACAGCAGAAGTTGTACTTACAGTCTGTCTGCGGCAAGAGGGAAAACAGCAGCCTGGAAACAGCAGTAGTCAGCCACTTGGAGGAAACAAGGAAATTCCTGAGAGGGCTGCAAGTGCTCTGCAGCTGCTGGATGCTCCGCGGATGCCGCGATTACTCCACGCAGGGACGACTGCCACTGGCGAAGCAGCAGCAGCAGCAGCATGAGCTCGGGTCAGCGGGAAAGGTGGGATGGAGCTGTGGCTGTGGCAGCCCCACCTCCCTCCGCAGCAGGCACCCAGTGTCGGCCGAGCCCTGGGCTGGGGTCTCACTCGGCCGGGCGTTGGCAGGGTGGGTGGGTGTGTTGCCTGAGGGGAGAGGCAGAGGGCTGTCAGAGGGAGGAAAACAGGATGGGTAGCAAATCTTTACCCAGATCAGTAACACTCTCCCCATTTTATACATTCAGGTTTCCACCCGCAATCCTGCCTGCCCACCAGGATACGCACCCATCAAAGACAGCATTTCAAAGTAATGGAAACCAGGCGTACAGCCCAGAATTTATAGGTGCAATGTGCATCCACTATCCCAGTTCTCTGTGTAGAAACTCCCTGACTTGATTTTACACTATTTTTTAACATCTCCCATAACTTGGCTGCCAGAGAGAGTTTTGATGCCCTTTTATTGGCCCTTGACAACATCCCCTGGGGAAGCTGGTGCCAGCGCCGCGTGCTGCCCATCAGTACCCACATCCCACACCTTCCCACCAGCAGCTGCCCAGCTGTGCTGGTGCTTAAAGACCCTTCGGTGTTCTGTTTCTGGCCACTTATTTTCCCTGCTGAGGAGCTAGGCTCCTGCACTACGCTCCGAAGAGCTCCATTTCCTTCGAGGGAGAGAAGCTTATCAAGAAGCTTACTTAGATTTCTACATGTTCTTACACGGCACTTAAGATGTCTCATCAGATACTGAAGTGTAGGACCAAAACCACAGGGAGAGAGGTTCTCGTTCAGCTGCTGGGGATTTTCCGTGGGCCTATATGCTGTAGGTTGACCCAGCCAGACCCCGTACACTGAACAAAATAACATCTATGTCCTGCTAGTAACATAAGGTTAAAAATACCCGTTTAATTGAGGGGTGTCAGCGAGCCCAGAGCCCAGACTTCCTCTAACAGAAGATGCTCTATTAGTGCAAAGTGTGTTCATAAGGGCAAATTCCTGTCCATAAATTTGCAATTCTGTTTCTGCCTCAGTCCTGGCACTCCTCCTTGGACAGCTCGAGCAACTCCACACTCAGCAAGCTGGGTTTCTGGAGCCTCTTCTGGGTACCTGTTGTGCCTAATTCAGGAGAGGTTGCCCAAAATGGAGTTCTACAAGGATGAGGATTACTACAGCTATCTTGTCTCACTTAATTAAAGCTGAGGGTTCTTTACATAGACTTTTCTGACAAGTTTCTCAACATGTCAACACAAATCACATCTTAGATCACCAAGGAAAATGGATTGGGTCACAATTCTGAAATGCAGAATTTTTTTGGAGAACTCTTCATACATTGCATACATTCTTCCTAAACATTCCAAGGAGACCATCGCATTCAAGGAAATCCATCAGTCTTTCACCTTCAAAGGCACTGGAGCTTATTCAAAGTTTGTCAAAGGAAAACTGTCAGCAGCTAACATCACTGAACTTAAAGCATTTTTGCAAATACATTAAAATGCTGTGTTTCTTTCTCACCTGTTCCAGTTCACTGTCAGACTGTAACTCTTAACGCAGCTGCCACTCTATGTCACAGATTCCTACAGCTGGGGATACACAACAAAATCGGTAATGAGAAATGGCAACACTGTCAATCGTGCCTCAGAAACGTTCCAGGATTCCTGTGCCCACTTCCGCACAGAAGGACTGGATCGCGAAACGCTGAAGTCCCCCACTTCACTGCCGTCAGTGCAGCTCATCACTGCACAGGGGAAGAGTTCACAGCCTCAAATCTACCGCCTAAGGGGTGTCCCAGCCCTTTTCCTGTTGCATATGATGGCAGGGAGTCATTTCACCCCCTCCTCACCTACCGAGTGCTGGAAATGGCTCTTGCCGAGAGAAGGTGGCTGGGAGTTCTGGCTGCATGCTCTTGAGTTCCGTCCCTTCATCTTCCGACCTAGATGCCCACTTACAGAGAACAACTTGAGACCTGGGGCTTTCACCAGTGTGATTTCCTCACCTATTCACTTAAGAGACCAGGGTCTGCCCTGCGTGGTGTGAGGATCTGTGAAGGTCAGGTGTTTTGAAGTGGCACGAGGGGTGGTGAACGGCGTTAGTCTAGAGAACCAAATTGAAAGCCACAGGAAAGCACTTGCATGGAAAGCTCAAGCAGAAGACAAGTTTCTTTTTCATATACCGCCACTCGATCAGCCTTCAGGCAACTGAAAAACAAGTGCTGCTAAGGCCATCGGTCTGGCGACTGCCGCAAAGAAATTAGGCCTTTGTGAAGGCTCTTGGAGGGTTCACAGCAAGCGTCAGGTGTCTGAGGTACTGGCGAGACTTGGGCTCCCTCACACCTTCCCTCCTCTCCAAAGACATGGTGTTCCGAACAGGCTACTGCCCACAGCACCCTGAGAATGCTGCACCTGGCGCAGAGCAGAAAATGGCTTCACTCTGCAACGCTGGGGAATGTAGAAACCAAACCCCGCGGAACCCATGCACGGAGCCAACAGCTCTCTTCAGGGTGTGCGTACAGTTTGCCGTCGGTAACTCTCCTGCTTGAGACATTGCCTGAAGGAACACGGTCTGCCTTATGCCAGAGAGGGCTGACGTAACTCAATTGCAGCTGCTCCTCTCTTGAATTCAAGTGTCACCCACCAGCTCAGGACTGTATTTTTCCGTGCAGTACATTACCACATGTGAAAAATAACACCCCCAGAACCGTGAGGTGCGAAGCAGTTAAGCATGCAGAACTGTCACAGCTCCCCGTCCAGAGAACCTCCTCTCTCCAAAGGCAGGCACGGCTGATGACAGCGTACGACCAGTATGTACCAAGATGGAGACTAGCAGGGTTTCACAACATGCTTCTGTGGAACACAACATGACAGGACAGCCTGTTCTTTCAAGTGGAAATGTAATGATTTCTGTCCTGATAACAATATATACAGTACTGAAAGGCAAACACAAACCCTCTCTGAAATGACAACATTCAGGGACACCCTCCACTAGACCGGGTTGCTCAAAGCCTCATCCAGCCTGGCCTTGAACACTTCTAGGGATGGGGCATCCACCGCTTCTCTGCGCAACCTGCCCCAGTGCCTCACCACCCTCATTTCATTAATCAAAAGAGCTTTCAATAAGTTTTCAATTGAGAAAAGCTTTTCCTCCTCTCGTTGGCTTTATGCACTTCCAAATGCATTAGCGTGATCCATCTGAAGTGAAACAGCCGGAACCTCAGAGGCCTTTAAAGGCAGGTAAGGAGCGGGTGGCTGCACAGCTGCTTGACCACTGCTTCAATTCCTTCTGTTCACTTCGCCCCCACTTTAAACACCTAGGTTAGGTGGAGGAGCACAGGGTCCTGATGCAAACACAGTGATTCCATTCTACCCCCAACGGCCACCGATGGCAGCCCTCCATCCCTCTTATTCATCCTACAGTTTCATTTTTATCATGCTCCTCTTGCTTTTCCACATCTAGTTAATAAATTCACCACTTTTAATCTTAAAATGAGGTATTCCCAGAACACAATTCTAGAGATCAAAATGCTAAGGAACAGATTTTTCTTAGGAAAATCCTTTCAAATAATAACTCTTTTTAAAATGCCACCTTATCAACAACGTTCTCCTAAGAACCTATTTATGTCAAAATTCTTGATAATATCTAAAAATTCACCTCCCCAGATTAAACTGGTTCCAAAGGCTGAATTTCATATTTCATTTTTCTTTATGGCGGTATCTTGCTTCATCAGTCAAGCACTGAGGGATCATCACCGATGGGAGAATCCCACCTGGAGCAAGGACGAAGCCATGAATTTAAATTGGCAGGGATCAAAACTACTGGCAACCACTAACCCTGCAGGAGATGCCATGAAGTTTGTGGGTTGGAGGCACCATGAAGACATGGACCATGTTCATTTGGTAAGTGTTGTTATTACAATTTCTGTTTCAGAACACCTGAGGGCAAGTCAATCTGTGACCATAAACTCTAACGGCCCTGAAAGCTACGTAAAAGCTTCGGGTGTAGTGAAAGCCCTTCAAACCAGAGTACGTATAAACCAGTCTGGGAAGTTCTAAACCCAACCAGCCTTCCGTATGGCTGAATTACAGATCTCTCCGTGATTACACATCTGCACACTCTTACGTAAATAGGAGCCACTGAAGATAAAGAATTGAGTCACTCTCTGCATCACTGATTGCCAGTGTCTGAGGTAAAGAAATAACGAGAGTGCTGCTCTTCCACCTGGTTGTCAGTGAAGTGCTCGCAGCCGTCACTTCAGTTCCGGTACGGTGCATCCACAAGTGATCAAACTGCCAGCGCAAATGAAGAGGTGGTGGAATCGGTGCTGCCCTGGCAAAACACAGAGTCTCTTCAGGTGACCAGATACACTTTTGAAGGAAAGAACTTAGAAAATAAACCTTCTAAATAGCCTCAAACTTTAGAGTTTTAAATGATTCAGCTTGGGTAATTTTTAGCATCCTGTATGGTGTGATCACATACCTACTGGTACAAAAAGTTCCAGAAAATGCACAATGGCACGTTTGAAATGAAATGTTAATTCCCTGCCAGTATGAGCTCGTTGGCATGAGTTCGCTCAGTGCCAAAATACACCTAGTGTTATGTCAGTGGATTTAACACCTTCAACTCACGACACACACAGGAGACCTTTTTGGAGGGTGAGCTGTGGGTTGATTACACGAGTTGAACTGACATCAGTGAGTAGCTCTGCTGGCATCTCCGGACAATCCACACATTAACCCGTTGGATCTGACCCCCTGCTGTGTGTCAAGGAACTGAATATACGGCTCTGCTGAGCCGACAAGCTACAGACCCTGCTGCTCCCAACTCTGTAACGACCCAACAGTACTTAATTCAAACAGTATGTACTGCAAAAATGGAGCAAAGCATGAATGCACGGGGTAATTTAATATACGTGTATCGGTACCCAAGGAGAGACTATGACTTGATCCTTGAAGAACTTTGTTGATAACCTTCTTGCCATCTGCAACTTCCTGGGGCTTCCTCATCTCGCTTTAAAGTTCCTGGGCTTACCTCCCTTTTTCTATTATTTTCTGTAGAATGCTGACATCGTGTCCAGAGAAGGGCAACGAAACTGGTGAAGGGTCTGGAGA
>NW_010268983.1:0-19653 GCF_000690775.1 Eurypyga helias
GGGGGCTGCGGGCGGTGGGCAGCCCGGCCGGGGCGAGAGGCCCGTCCCCGCAAGGAGAGCGGGCTGGAAGGAGGTCGTGCCATTTTGTGGAACATTTGGCTGAACAAAATGGCATTTTTGGGGAGTGACAAACTTTTTACTTTTGAGCGACGCTGCCTGTAAACTGATACCGCTCCGTTCGGGAGAAATAATGTTGTGCACAGGGGAGAAGCTGAGGCGTAACCTACGTGTGCAGGTTAGAAATAGGAAACCCTAAGTGATGTTTTATCTACTGCTAGTGACTCGAGGTTAACATCTTTCACACCTCAATTGGAAAAAACCCGATGTGGTTACATTCCGTTCAAAATAAATTTAGTAGCCTCTTTCTCTGACTATATTTTTTGCTGCCCAATTCTGAGAACAAAAAGAAAAGTGGAAAGAAAAAGAAATGCTAGACTTTGAATCCCTTTTAAGCATATGGGATCTTCAGCTTGATGATATGATGAAACCCTGCTGTACACAAATTTTGTCATCCTCTTTCCCCTGTCTTCTTCCCATCTCTACTGCTTTTGGGAGGTCTCTTTTCCCTAGTTTGAAGGCATATGGCAAGGGCAAAGCAGAGAGCATGCACTGTAACTGTGGCTCTCAAGCAGGAAACTACTAGTGAGCAAAGCATTAGGGTGCCCTGTGTTCTGGTACAGTGCCTGGGCCAGCACTCAAGTCCGTATTGCACAGGAAGGTTGTGTCAGTAACAGTTTTTGTGCTTTTCACACATACTTTGTCTTGGCAAAAGCATTATTAATCTGAAAGTTTGCTGTGGTTGCTGGTCTATTAAAGCAACTCTTCAGACAGATGTGAGTGTGAAGCAGTCTACGGTGTTTCCAGACGTCTGAAGCTGAACATCCACATGTCTCTCTAAGAGTTCTTCTCTTGGGCACCAAGCTCCAGTTCCACTTACTGCAAACCAATTGTGTTATCTTTACTGAAATGCAAGCAGCAATATCTCACTTGGGATGAAGACTCTTTCAGTAGGCAGTGTACAGATCCAGCACATGCTTTGTTCCCGGAAAGCACAGAGTTGTGATGTCACATATCTGTTTTCAAAGAAATTTTTATTCCTCCATATGAGGAATGCCCACAGATACATTCACTCAAGCTTCCCTGCTGAAAACTTACTGGAAATTGAAACCTGACCTGGCAATTGAGGTGAGCTGTGGTGAGCTATTTCCCATCTTTCCTATTTTTTATTTTTAGATCTACTGCACTGCGTTTTTGTTTTGAGTTACAGGACACACATTATCCCTCAAAATAATCACAGGACTTAGGTGACCATAGCAAGGGAGAGTATTAGCTTTTCAAGCGGGACACATCATCATCAACTAGCAAATACCCGGGTTCTTAAAATGAGAACCTGCTTTCAGAAAGCCTTCCTGTTTTCCTGACGCCTAAGATATGAAGTGTCATCCTGAAAATCCAGATTACAATGTATCTGGAATTCTCTGATAAAAGCAAGGAGAAAAGCACATTGTTGGAAAATGATGCTCCGTGACCATTTAGAACTGGGATGCACTCCACCTAGCCAGCTCTGAAGGAAGCATTACTGAATGGAAAGCAGTGAAAACATGTGTGTGCAATGAGGAGGCAATTTTAGGTCATTTTTCCAGTTACTGTGTATAGGTCTTGGTCAAATTTTTCATTTCTTTTGTGCAGTATGCAGCACAGTGCTGTTTCTGCACAGTGTTTCCTCCTGCATACCCTTCCAGCAAGTCTGTGAACAGGTCCTGCTGCTGCTACTACAAGCTGCTAATTAAGCTCAATTGACATGGAAATGGAAAGAGTAATGAGTAGCCTCCAAGTACAGGAAGATTATGATAAATAAAAATCGTTAGGGGAAACCTGCTTAAAATGTAAGAGCTAAGTACAGGTAATCCACAATGAACAGGCTGTGGTGGAATGAGCAAACATGAGGAGGCAACCTGCAGTCTGTGGAGCATGAGCCCGTGGGTGCTAGATGCTGTGCAAACACAGCCAACCGGTGCTCCAGTGAGTTCTGTAGGTCTGGGTACATAGTACGTACAGGCTCTCTGCAGGCAGTAGAGGAGAGGAGCCCCTGCTCCCAAAAAAATAGGACTTTTAGATCCATTTCCAGGATGCTGCTTTTAGTGATCCCCGTTTCCAGCATGCTGCTTTTGGCAACTGATTGCAAATGGCATTTTCAAGGTTCATATGCTGGATATACTTGCCATGAAGGCTAAAGGATCGACGCTGACCTCAGTTATGTCTGCTTTAAGTCTAGTTCATGTAATTTTGCATTGCACTTAGGTCTTCAAGGACAGTATAAATATTTACACAAAACTGAAAATGGAATTCAGGCTGAAAAGTGAATGAGAAATACAGCGTTAGCAAGTGTGTGACTGTCTCTAATGCTTTCCACAGCATTCGTTACACAAATACAGGGACAAATGTAAGATTCTTGTTTAAGAAAAGATTACTGGAAGCACACAAAAGAAAACGGTAATTTTCAATGATGCTCAAATTAGTTTCTTGCGCAGCCATCATTTATTAGCAGCCAGAAATAATCTTACAAGTTGTATTTCAACACAGTTGGAACAGCCTGGTTTCACTTCTAAAAGAATCTCTGACAGTAATTATGACACAAACATGCAGTAATTATTCTATTGCATGCTCTTAGACTTTCTGAGTTGCCTCTTACTTATTTGAGGAAACGGATGGAACTCCTTTGTCTGTCCTGCTGTCAGTTTGTCCCTCCAGCCAACAGGAAATGAAAGGAAGATTCACCTGAAGTCTTTCTTAGGATGACATCAGTTTGAATTTATAACCACCCTTCCATGTTTTTTGCATCTGAATAAAGATTAAGAATGTCCTAAACATCTCCTTTAGCCATGGCTATTCTGATTCGTGTCCTTTGTCTTTTGAAAATCTTTTTCTACTGAAATCCTAACTTGTCAACTCTTGGTTAGAGAAGGCACTTGCCCTTATAAGGTTCTCTTGGGCTTTGCTGCTCCATTGTATTGCTCTGCCAATATACCTCTCCACTGGGTCGACTTGAATGCCTTGACTGCACACACTCTGGGGGGGGGCTACACATAGGACTGGGAGCACGGTCTGTCCCTGTAATCATTCCCCTGCAAATTCCAATAGTAAAGAGGGAAGATGAATCTGTACAGAAAGGACCAAGCCAGGTCACTTGTTATTCTTTTAACAGCCTTAAAAAGAAAGGCCACACGGGCTTAATCATCTCCTTCTAAAATTACCACTCATAGGAACAAGAACCATAAAGACAAGAGGTCAGGATTCCTCTTCTTGACACAGGGAGGCCATTAAACACTTCCTGCAGTTCCCAAATATTTTGCAAGAACTCCTGTTGCGAGCTGAAAATTTCTGAATCATCACAATTTCAAGTCTGTGGTTTTTGTTAGGTCACAGCAAAATTCATTTCAAGGCTGCTGAGGCTCTACTGCACAGTGCTTCATTCACTCCTGAGTGTCTGGTTCAGGAATCTGGAACATCGCTCTTTAAATGAAATTCATTCCTTCTGCCGGTTAACGGCTGCTTTAGCGGTACGTAACTCTGCCGGCTCTCAGTGTAGGAATGAATTTCATCGTGTATAAATGGTCCCTAACAGAGCATTAATTAGATCTTTGGCACTCTCAACGGAAATTCCCTTTTCTTCTCCCTCCTCCCCAGTCTTTCCTAACAAAATGTTCAGTGTCATCAATGCAGAAGAACTCATTTCCTTTCTCTAGCTCCCCATGGGCTATGTTATTTAGTTTGGTCTATCTGCACTGGTGTCGTGATGAGAAGCTCATAGCCACAGCTCTTGTTTTGCAGTTGGGTCTGCAGTACTGTCAGCCCCAGGCGTGAGTCCTGAGTCAGACCCTGCATAATCAGGGAACAGCTTTGGAGGGCAGGGGGGAAAGATTTTTTTTTTCCAGGTAAAGGGGTTCTTCGGGGGGGTTTCAGGCTGTTTGCTTTTCTGGAGGTGTTTACATCACATACGTAGTGATTTAAGAATGGAGATTGAGATTCTGACATGCTTCCTGATGCCAGAACTTCACGGAAAATGAGAACTCTCCTGAGACCCGTGACTGTGAACTGGCAGGCAAGTAGCCTGTGACAGCCCCTCATTCACAGGAGAAGCTTTTTGGATGGGCAATACCAGCTTGAAAGAGCTGAAAACATGTTCTTCATCACTTTTTGACATGTTTGGCAGAGATTTTCACAGATGCCCAAATCCTCTTCAAGCCGTCTAAATCCTTTGGAAATCCCAGCCTGATGCCCTGCTGGGGATGTTCTGTGGCACGTCTGGGAACTTGTCAGAGCAGCTCTGGAAATCTGAATTGTCGTTTGGACATCTCGTGAGCACCGTTGAACAGGACTTTGGGACCTGGCTTGGGACACCAAACGCAGTGTTGCCAACTCTTGAAAGAGGTGTTATATTCGTCAGAGTTGGAACCCTCGTACTTAATGAGAGGATGTTCCATCTCACCAGCTGGGGATTCTCCCCTGCCCAAAGGAAATCCCCCTCTAACTGGCTTCTTGTGCCACTTGCTTTCCTGATTTCAGAGGTTAAGCAGCCCCCAAGGACTGCTGCAGGGAACAGGTGAGCCTTCTCCTTTTCCAGCTCACAGCCCAGTACCTCATGCATGGAAGGAGATGAGATCCTGCAGCTTCTCCCAGAGCAAAGATGAGAGAGCTCCCAAAGGCCCTGAAACAGGACTACAGGGACAAAATGCGCCGGAGGGAGGAGTTCTGTGAGGGGCCTGGGCAGCACAGGAGTTTGCATTGCTGAGCACAAGGGTGACAGATTACGCATTAGGAGCCAGACCCGCCTTCCACAACTGACAGGGAGAATTAGCAATGCCTGAAATTGTGTGCGAACCTCTGCACTTCGAGCATGGACAAAGGAAGGAAAAAAGTTATGACAGCTGGAGAAGCACAGTTTCTTATGACTGTTATTTTTTTTTCAATTTTTGCCTTTTGGCCAAAATCCCACCCAGTGGTGGTGATGGGGGAAGTCTCCTAATTCCAGTGGCTGTTTTTATTTAGTCATGACGAGTTTCTAACAATAATTTGACTTTTGAGTAATAGAGGGGTTTTTTTTTCTTTTAATGGAAGGACAACAGTTAGTTATGTCCGTATTGTTAACATAACTTGCATCTCCCTCAAAGCCCAGAAACAGAATTGAAACCCTTCCTTTTTCCACAGCAGTCTTAAAAGTACTAAAGCAAAGTTAAATGACAGTGATATCACCACCAGCAGCATGAGGGGAACTTGGCCACAAACCCTGGTGTTTGAGTACAATTGCTTTTATTGTCTCCCCGTGAATATGGCAAATCACACCAAGTCGTGTTTGGTTTTAGGCAGACCTGGTTAAAATCCAGAAATAAATGCTGGTGCTGGGTTGAGCTTGGCTTTCTGCGAGGAAGTTGGATATACCGAGCAAGCAAACAGCTATTTATTGTGATGATTATGGGGGAGTGTGTAATGGGTTGAATTTGAGAGTCACAAAGGACTGAGCTGAGCCAGGAGCATCCACAAGGAAAATATTTTGGCTCCAAGCTGCAGCTTGTCCCGTTTCCTTCTTACCCCTTCCACCCAGCCTTACATGGAGCCAAGGAGTGTGGATAGTTCTTTGCTGCCAAGATTCAAGGGTTTGCCTTTTTTTTTTCCTTCCTCTTCTTTTACTGTTGGTAACCTGATTTTTTGGCTGCACTCTCAGAGATGAGAGAAGCTCTCACTTTCACTTGTTTTTCAGCCCTGCCCAGAAGTTCTCATTGGCTGCCTTTTATACTTTCCAGCTTCTGGGGAAGAACTTGGGTCTTCTCCCTCCCTTCGTTCCCACTTTCTTTTCACTACTCTTCCATCCTCTCCCTTCCAGTATTCCACGTCTCTTGGCCAGCAAGATGTTCCTTGTTTTCTGTTATTTATTCTATCTTGGTTGTTTCTGTGGCTCAGCAATAGTGTCACTTCTCCTGTGAGACTTTCCCAACTATTTCTCTTCTGTGGGTGGGAATCCAGCCCAGAGTGAGGCCCAGAATAAGGCATAAGGACTGTTTCTGACTTATTCAAATCCTTGGTGGAAGATGAGCTTCTAGCAAGAAATTTTAGTAAAGCATTTCATACTGTGTCAGTCAGTCAGATCATGATTAGTCTGAAGTCAGGATTTCTCACAGGTATGATTTTTATGTAGAGAGCTTTGCTAGAGGGGAGTTTTGGTCCCATATAGGCATAGGGATTGTTAAGATCTATTTCCTCCCAAGTCGCTTCCCTTGGAAACCTCTAACTGTAGAGTCAGAATGAGCCATGGAGCTACCTCAGTCCTACGTCTCACTGCTTAACTGTTTCTGGGGTGGCTTTATGTTAAAATCTAGGTGTGCTTTGATTAGTTTTTGGTTGAAAGCTGGACCTCATGGCACAGGACTTACTTTACTGACTCATAAAATTTCTGCTTTGTCATTGATCCTTTGAAGTAATTCCTTACTTTCAAATGTTGACTACGGTTGACTAGACTTTTTTTTTTTTTTTTTGCTGGCACACAAAACTCATAATAGCCTGCATATGTTTTTGGATTATAGTCCTTGTTCTGGTTTTGAGGTTGCTTTGCAGCTTGGACTAGCTTGGAGTTCATATTTTCAGTGTGTACTGAACTACCTATCCATGAAGTCATACAGATTTGGAGCCGATGCTTTCCAACAGTCACCATTTACTGTTAGGTTTTTGACAGTACTTACCGAGTTTGCTGTGTTCCTCATTCCTGAGATGATGAATGATTGTAGTAACAATAAATATACATGGGTTTCATGGGCCGTTTTACAGAATCCTTTCTGCCATCCCTGTTGATACCATCACACCAAAGGGGTTTCTATGTGCAAATGAAAGCGTTATCGCTGATGGTGTTTAGACACTGACGCATGTATGATTTGCTTAGCTAGATATGCTGCAAGAGGTTTTCCGCTGGGACATCACAGGTGAAAACAAGTCAGTTTGCTCAGAACAAAGGGCCTTGCCCATGTTCCAGGAATCCATTTTACTACTTCCAAGTGCTTACACACCGATCTAAAGCTTCAAAGCGTTTTGGAGGAAAGCTGGTAATTTAGACATCTCTCTTGCAGGATTCTCCTCACCAGCAAGTGCCTTTGACTGGTGTGTGGGGAAGGGATGGTGTGGTAATTTCATCTACGCATTCTTGTCTACACCTCTCCTGTAAAGGTATAGGAGCAGTTGCCAGACAGGCTCTTAGGCATGTAACGGATGGAAAACTAAATGCCTTAGCTGATTACAATGAGGTGATTGCAGCCCAGCCTGTTGAACTGAGCAATGAAATTGGTGTTTTTCATAAAAGGAGAAGGATTTGGGCCTGTTAGCAGGTTGATCTAAGGCCCTTCCAAACTAGATAGCTATCAGCATTTCATCTTCATAGATACGGAAACAGAGGGGAAAAAAAAGGGGTTTCAACCCTAAAGAGTTTGACACAGTCTGGAGAGGAAAGCTTCTCATTATGTTGTCCAGAATAGCTTTTGGCAACACCAAAAAAGCTGAGCATAATTCTTAAGTGAAATAGGAAGTTTTGCAAAATGCATCATATCTTGTGGTCATATGCTAAAAACAAATATCCCAAAGCTCTTGATGATGCATCTGGTGTTTGTAGTCATTGAATATGTCCCAAGCCAAGCCAGACATATTTATTGGAGGCACGTTTTTGCTTAGCCGGGTCATGCAGAAATTATAGCAAACATTACTTAAATATGTGTCATCAAATCGGGATATTAATCTGGCTAGATTACTGTAAAGCGATTTGCTGTCCCTTCCATAGCTGAAAGATTTATAGGGGCAGGTAAAAGCTTCAGAGTCTGGAGATATACATTGCTTCTGCATCTGATTACACTCTCCAGGTTTATACACAATGTGGAAAGAGGTCATATCTTACTTTCCAGGAACAGCATTTGTATTTTCCCTGAAGTGCATTAGTATAAAATACAGATTATATGCACATGAAATGAAGGGAAGTTTTTGACAGTATGTGTCTTCAATTAATTCATAATCAGAAATATTGTGTATCATATTGAAAATAAGTGGTATCCATGGCATTTATCTCCTGACTGACATGTCCTTCTCACTGTTTTCAGGTTCTGTTGCAGAGATATACAGGAGCGTGGAAACAGGAGGCTCTAAAAGGCCTCTATAAGTCTCCTGTCTTATTTTGCACAAGGTTTTCTGAAACATACCTTCTAAAAATCCCTCCTTTTTCCTCTGGCAAATAAAACATCCTGAAACATTTCTTACATGGAAAGTCTTGAAGGAGAAAACAAAAAAGGGAAGAAAGAAACATACCTTTAATAGGAATTTTTTATAACTGATGGAGCATCCGTGCATGGGAAAGAAATAGTTAAGGAAACAAAATTCTAAGGATCACAGGAAAATCAGTAGTAATTTACCAATGGTGTTGTAAGATGACTATGTGGTAGAGCTTTGAGGTTTTGGGTACTGGTGTTTAAGCACTTCTGAAGTGCCTGGGGCTCAGGCTGACATACAGTTGTCTACCTCCCATGTGTTTGGGACCTAAGATTGTTTGACAGGCCAGGTCCAAGAGATGTTAGCCTAAGTCTCATTGAAAGACAGTATGATTTAGGTTTTTTAGTACCTGAGTCTAGAGACATGTCATTTCGGCTCCTGGCTCCTGTAGACACATGGTGTCTGGTAGAAATGTTGCCATAGGGAAGGTTGGTCAGCTGGGGGAAGCAGCATTAGGCTAGAGGCAACCCAGTGCACTGAATCCATTGCTGTTGTTGGCTCACAGCTTAGAGATCTCCTAGAGACTTCTTGTAGCTGAAAGGCTCAGATCCTGACCCTGCGAAGATTAATTAAAGGGTCTAGCTTTACCTGTTGCAGTAATTCCACTCTTTGATTAACCTTGCCTGTTACCTGAATAAAGCTAGGCATGTACTTTGTCTCTCTGGAGCCCGCTCCCTGCACTCCTTTGTGCAGCATTTAAATACACCCATATCCTCAGCCTCGCCACTGGGAAAGTATGTATGAATAAGCTGCATGACAGGGTCATAAATTTCTTGGAGAGTAGAACAATCTTGGCAGCAGATCATAGCTGCTGGAGAGGAGAGCTATGGCAGACACATGAGCAGAAAAGTAAAGGAAGACTAATATTTAAGAGGAAGACAGAGATTTTACTACTAGACTCTGCTCCATTGAAATGAGACCATTGCTGACCTTGGTTTCTCTGGGAGCAGGCTTCGTCTCCTGATTTCTGGTTAATGTTTTTCTTTTTGTCTAACCTCTCAGGGAAGGGTTGATGCTTTAAGACCATTAGAAATTCTGCCTTCTTTATAGAAAAGCCAAAATCAAAACCATAAAGTGATTTTTAAACAGGCTGGAGCAATCCCACAAAAGCATATATACTGTGCATGCCTATCTCTAAATCCATGGGCTGCAGCTATATCCTTGAATTTATGTGTCAGCCTTCACTGGATACAGGCCTAAATATTCTTTCCACGTCTAGTGTCTATCACAAAGTCTAAATACCATTACTGTGTAAAATTAATTTTTTTTTCTTTGAAGTTTCCTAACCTTATAACATTCTTATAAATGTCTCTGAAAACTGTACTGTGACTTTAAGATGTGTTTGGAAAAACTTCAACCAATTACAAATACGCACACAAAAAAAATCTGTGCTTAGATGAGGTAATCCACAAGAGGGTTTCCAGTTGGCCTTTTGAAAACCAACTATTTTAGATATAAATGTCAACGTTAATTAAAAATCAACACAAAACAGGAAGTTAAAAACCATAATGCTGTATTGGTTATGATCTGAATATACTGATTAAGTCCTACCCCATTAGTAAGAGTTTATTCCTGGAGGCAGTGAAGTTTTGAAAAGAAACACACCCGCTGGAGGATGCAGCCCATCAGATGATTTCATATTGACACGAGCACGTGGAGAGCAGTTTTCAAAGACATGGTGGGTCCTTGCACGATGCCTGATTAATAATGAAAATGGGGCGTCCTAATCCTTTTGGCATCTGTAAAAATCACTCCTATGATTTAAGCATGTTGGCTGAAGTCCCCTCCCTGGAGACCTGCTGTTGTCTGCATAGGCTTATATCGTGAATCAGTGAGTCCTCATGAGTTAATATTTGTGTGCTTATGCTCTTAGCTGGATTTCATGAGTGGTACTAAATGCCTTTTTTGATCCAGCCCTCAGATACACAAAATGTGCCTTCCAATACTGCTGCTTATAACCAAGCTGCCGGAGGGAATAGGAAATGGCCTGAGCTTAATCCATCCTCAAGACAATCTTAAAGTGATTAATTTGCGGTAGCCCTCAAGTGCCACCCAGCAGGTCTCACTACTACCGATTTTTTCCAGAAATCTGCTTATTTATTACTCCTACATACGTTACTGCATGTTACTGGGGATGGAAGAATATGCCAGTGCATTTAGGGCACACTTCACTGCCTCGCTAGTGGGGCACACACTTGGAAAAGTTGCCAAATCATAGCGCTTTAAGGCAGAAACCATATGCAGATGAAATTAATTTCCAAACCACACTCCATAGGGTGTCCAGTGCTATGGGCACCATTTCTTTTTATGAATACACAGGGACACTGCAAACACGCCTCAGCGGAGGGTGACTGCTTACATCTTTAAGTCCTGTTAGGTCAAATTATCTACTAAATGGTAGACAGCCCATAAATAATATGGTGAACTACGCTCACCTTCATCCCCAGATAAATTTATCCGTACTGGAGACAGGATGGGGTCAGAACTTCGCACTTGGGAAGTGGTGGGGTTGATGGATGTGGTGGGGGTGGATGTTGACTTCGCACTTGGGAAGTGGTGGGGGTGTGTTAGATGAATGGGAGCCCCAGGGCAGAATAACATCCCCCAGCACCTGGGGCTGTGCTCAGGGTTTCCCTCATGGGTGCTGCGATACATGTTACTGAAGTTTGCACTGCTTGCTGTGTGAGGTTATAAAGTGAAACGGTCCATCTCAAACAAGCTAGTTGCCATCATGCTCATAATTGGTCTCCTTGCATCCTTTCTTCTACTGTAGGGTTTAAGGCAAGGAGGAGCTTTGCAAGCTGTCAATCCACACACCTCCCTGATGAGACAAGTGTCCGTGCCTGAGAAGGAGAAGTTTAGATCTGTAGGCTGCTGTAATGAATGTGGCTTTCCCTATGTTGCTTTCTTGCCCGTTTGATCTGACCTCCTGCCTGGACTAGTGACCACAGGCAGATAGACTAGGGCTGAGAAAGCAGCCCTGTGCACCTCCTGCCCCATAAAAATGATCCACTACATCTCTGAGGATCCTTTTCAGCACTTGCGTGTGAACACAGCCGCCTGTACCACTTGATCCGTGTCTAACCCTCCTGCTATGCGGCTGATGTCATTGCCAGCGCAAATTATGTCATTGTGTATGTGACTATGGGCTGTGATTAGGTAGTTCTTAGTCAAGCATGTTCTTGTTTGCATATATGAGTCCAGCAAGTTATGTGTTTAAAGAGGAGATTCATCTCCAGGGTGGGTAACAGTTTCTGAGGTTCAAATGTCACACTAGATATCAGTCACTGATTTGTTTTGTCTCATTGGAAGAAGAGACTTCATTTCTAAAACTGTTGATTTTAAATCCAAGCATAGCTTCAGGGTGTTTTGATCTGGGACTTTTAAATTTAGATAATATTTAAATTTAAATTCTTATGTCTACTGGATATTCAATTCTGTATAAATGAACAAACTACACCATGTTCATTGGGTGGGGACTAGAAGACACGACCTTGTTAAACTGGTGCTGGAACAGCCAACAAGAGGGACAGTATGTCAAGCATCACACGTGTGCGATGACTTCCCAAAAGTAAAGCTTTTTTAAAAAAGAAAAGGCTCAGAAAATGCCCATAAATGCCTGGAAATGACTAGAAAAGAGTCTTCAGTCTTTCCTGCTTGGAGGGAATCTGAGTGAGGCTGCAAGCAACTGTCCAATCCTGGAAAGAAGAAAGGAAAGTTTTCACCTGTCACCATTTGCAAGTTGCCAGAGGCAATGAAAGTGTAAATGCAATAGCTCACTGCAGTAGCAATAGCTTTTCAGTGAACTGCACACTCTCCCTAAACCCCAGTGTATACTGTAAGGGTGTGCTGAGCATGATGAATGCTTCTGGTTTAAAATATTCCACAGAGAACATTTTTTATCTCTCTTCTCTTCCAGACTTCTACCAACTGTGTTTGCATCTAATAAAGTCCAGATGCTTCTCAGAATAAAAATGCTGCTATATTGGATTGCAAAACTTCTTTTAAAATTAAAGTTGTGACGTTTTTAGCAGATATTCCCGGTCACTGCAGTGGACTCAGAGCAGGAAGCAGTAGTTTTTATGACAGTGAAACACAAACAGAAGGTGTTTTTTCTTATCTGCTAACAGAGGTATTGTTGCCCTGTGGTGCTCTGGTCAACAGTTTCTAATATGGCTTGTATCGAATATTTGTAGGCAGCTAGATCTTAGAAAAACTATTTCCTGAGAACAGGTCTCATTTCTCCTAACTTAGTGTATGCTTACCTATATGCAGCTATATGACATCTGAAAAATATTTTAGTGTGTCAAGATGACTTGAGGAATTAAAATAACAGTTTACAGATGGAAGTTTGGAAGCATACTTCCAAAGGAAGACATTTTTGGATGCTATGTCAAGGAAGGCTATGAGGCATCGTTGTGCTGCTTTGCGACACATTATGGCAGAGGACAAAGCTAGACAAAGAGTGAATTTATAGTGGGTCTGTTGTGACTACAGTAATAACCATCTTTTATGCTGGTATAACAGCCTGTTTTCATTTTGTTTAAAAGACCAAAGGACTTTATGTGCAAACCTCGGATTGCACATATCTGTCTTAAATCATCTCCACTGCCACGATGGTGAAATACCTTGACTCCTTGTGTATTTTGTATTGTCAGTCATCCCTGCGCACAAATAGCTCTTCCAAGAATCTTCCCTTAACCAAATCTCTGGTGCTCGCAGATTGTCCCCAACTGCAATGCTAAGAAATATGTTTCATTTTTTTTTTAAAGAACGGAAATATTCTGACTGCCAAAACTGCCCCTCCTGTGTTCAAAAGGAATTCACGTGTGGCCAGATGCTTCTGAAAGCCTTTTCCCTTTCTGAAACAAACACATCTCAAATAATCACGGACTGCTTTTCCTTAGGGTTTCCTCAGGCCAGGTGCTACATGGAATACCATGATGCGAACTAGGCTCTTTTTTTATTCTCAAATTCTTTTCAAGCCAGAAAACTTTGAGAGCCCTCCTTTTTAAAGAATTGAAAGTGCACAGGGAGAAAATCTGTTGTCAAGTTCATCTTTGTAGGGAATAAAGTCTTTATTTTGGACAAACTACACATATCTATGTATAGAAAAATTCAGAGAGATGTTTCAACTTAAATGTCATGGCAAATTCTCATAATAAATTAAAAAATAAACCAGTTTGATGTCCATGACAGTTTCTAGTTATTCTCACACTGTCTTAAAAACCAACACTGAGGGAATTCAGGAAGGAAAGATGTTAATGCAAAGATTGTTTCCTGCAAGGTATATTAAAGGGGCATAAAAACAACTGTCTGTTTTGGATGGTGCAATTGGAAATGACATAAGGTGCAATAAGGGAAAGAAAAGATGGAGATCTCCACTCTGGAGATCCTAATGTCAACCACTTAGATTGCTAATGTGCCTGTGTGTAAGCCAATGCAAATGATTGTTTTGAAGGTAATACTGTACAGAAGATAAAGAGTATTCAGTGTCTCTAGTGTATTCAGATTTATTTTAAAAACTTACCCTGAGAACAAACACAGAAGGTGAATAGCATCTTCAAATAACCCACTGCACTTCCAAAAAAAAAAAAACCCAAACCAACTATTTTTCAAGAACTGTCCTTTCTGTCACCAGTTAAAGATGTGATTTTCTTCACTGGTGAAACACAGGCATATATAGGTGGACAAGAGCCACACCTTGTATCTCATATCAGCCGCGTATATTGGTGAACCCTATCTGAGAAGTACTCCCAACCTGCAATGCGATGGGCCTAAGTACTTTGCAAGGCTGTAGCGAAGAAAACTTAGGCCCATGAGTTTCACTGTTTATTGCCCCTCAACTTCACCTTAAAGATGTTCGCATTTGAAGTTTGAGATCCAGGCTACTTTCAGGTCCGTGGCAGAACTCCTCAGTTCTAAGAAGTTCAAGACTTCAGCTATTAATCATTTTGACTGCAGAGAGGAGTTGGACGTAGACTTGTTTACTGCGGGCACTTGTAATCATTGGAAAGTAAGGTTACAGGACTCAAAAGATTGCCACTCCAAACTTGGGCTTGAATATGCCAGAGGTGTAGACTATTCCAGCAGATGTTGGCCTGACCTTGACTCTGGCCCTTCCTGTGAAGGAGAGTGCTTCAGTAACCCTTCTCAGGGCTGCATCTTCCTACACAGAAAGCTTTTCTTTAACCACCACAATTTCTTTCCCTCCCTCCCTCCTTCCTTTCCTCCCTCCCTCCCTCCCCCAGTTGAGAGTTCATGTCCAATCACCTTTTCTAGCTTTCCCACTGCTCCCTTCTAGCCTCTCCAATTTGTCCCTAGTCACCTTGTTGACAGGTTGGAGCACCAGAATAAGAGGAGTGGCATCACAATTTATCAGCTTATAGGAATCAGCCTCTGGGGCTTGCCTACACTATTCTACTGCTTTTCTCCATTCCTACAGCCCAAAGTGAGAATTTCAATTTTTGGCAACAGCATCTCACTGATTTTTTTTAAATCTGAAGGTTTCCTTATGCCTTAATTCTTTTCTAGAGTTGTGCTGCTGAACTACATAAACTCCGTTTGTCTCTATCAGATTTTATGTTATTGATTTCAGAGGTGATGGTAAGGTCGTTTTGTATTCTACCACTGTCCTTGAAATTCTTGGAAGTTGTGGTGACTTTTGGCCACACACTGATGTCTTATTTACATTCTATTTATTCTTGACTGGGGAAACATGTTTTAATTGGAATAATTTGAATTTTTAGCTTAAAATCAGTCCCTGAAAAAAGAGCATTCAGAACTGAAGAAATTCTAAACATAATGCTATTTAATGCAATCCTTATCCTACCTTATCTCTTCTTTCTTTTGATTTTTGAAAGAGATCAAACAAGGGATTTATTCATAGTCCTTATGAGTGAGCGCTAGCAGTTATGTTCAATGTGCTAATAACGTGCAACAGCAAAAGAGAAATGGAAACTGGATTGTGTGGCAAAGGTTTCTTTTTTTTTCATTGCATTCTGATTATTTGCTGTGGATGCAGCATCCAAGTAAATATGTAAAGTTTACATAGACAGTTACAGACAGAACAACTTTCAACAGTTTACGTGCCTCGTGTACACGTGTTTGTGTAGATGTGCCTTTTGAAAACAAACTGGGGTGAATCATACTGGAAGGGCTTCACAGATCTGTTGGCAGAACCTAGAACAGCAGTCTCGCAGAAAAATGCGTTGCCAACAGGCAGGTAGGGAAGGCAATTGTTTTCTCACTTGCATGAATCAGGAGGGTTTTTTTCCTTTTGCGTTATGTTCCTAAACCCGTTGTGTCTGTTCCTGCGTTCCCATCTGCATACGGAGGACTGATGTTCTGATCCAGCCACGCTGCTGGTGTAACCGCGATCTCTATATTGCAGCCCGTGAGGAACGAGGGATTATTTGGTAGGTATTCCATGGGGTAACTGCATTCACTTGTTTCCTCCATTACAGAAACTAGACTGCCCCAGTACCCACAGCCACCAATAACACTGAGTATGTGATTGCTTTGAATGTCTTCACAGGGAATTAATATTTTAATTTTTTCTGAGCATGTCCCTGCTGTCTCCCTTCTCTGAAGCCATACTCATCCTGCCTATCACACTGTCCTCCACTCCCTCCCGGTTTTGTATCCCAACTTTCAGTTTTGGAGGATGCGCCAAAGGTTAAACAGAGTTCTGAGAGACAGAAGAAGTATGTCTCACTCCAGCAGTCAGCTGAAGAGTTTGTGACAGGTTAAGGTGACTGGCAGCATTTCGAGCTGCCCAGAGGTGTTGGTGGAGGAATTACAGCATGTAAAACGATGTACAATTAAACACCCAGGGTATTTATTGGATCTAAGCTTATAGCAGCTGATTGTCCTTTACTTTTTTTTTTTACTAAACTGGCCTAAACCCAATCTCTGGAGGAGCAGTTTAGCAGGACTATTATGCCATTTTGCCTAATAGCCCTCAAGACTTATTCCTGCAGGGACCTATAAAAAAATACTGTGTAATATCCTCCAGGTTAGAGAATATGTTGGACACATTAACAGTCACACCTCCCTGATAATCAGGATCTTCATTGACTTCAGAGCTGATGGATGATACTGTAGGAACAGAGATAAATTTGGTCCTCAGTGTATCATGAGTTTCATTTCCAAAGCAGCAATTTTTACGTAGAGATTAAACGTATAAGCTTGCAATTTCAGAAGACATTTATTCAGGGAATCCATGTTTGACTGTTCTGAGCACATGAAACCCCTCAAGAGAGGCTCTACAGCCAGGCTGCTGCTGCCCTAATTAATTCTCTTGCGCATTGGCATTTACAAGCAAATAATTTGACTCTCTGTTTTATTAAAACACATATTGTAAAGTGCTCAGCTGAAGAGGAAATTAAAATTTCCTTTCACACCCAAGACTTTTCCTGGTAATACAAATACCTTGATAGTACAACAGCCAGCATGTTGTGTAGACAAAGCAGGGCAAAACAGTCCAAGAGACGTACTTTGCAGAGAATGTGATGAAGGGCGTTTGTGGAGGCATGAAATCCTCTTGCTGCAGAGCTGGGGCAAGAGCAGGAAGATCTTCAGCTGGTGCAGTTTGGTGTAATTTAATTGATTCCAGAGGAGCCACTCTTCCTGACATGGTGTGGGTGGAAATCTCCGCAAGGCTTGTGCTGAGGACTTAGCTATTCATAAGCTGTCTGTTACAGAGCTTTATTTTTACCATAGGCAGCTCTGAAACAGGCTCAAAATGAAGGGTTCAAGAGAGAGGCCAAGGGTACAGCTATTACAGCTGTTCCACAGTTGGGATGGGAGATGTGCTCAGCAAGATATTTGATCAGAACAGCTCCATCCTATAAGATCCTGAAGTGCTTTTAATTATTTACTAGAATAATTATTCAGTGGAAATACTTATTCAAGGGAAATAATTACTCAGGATAAAGTAGCTGTGATCAGGAGGAATGAAGCGGCATATCCACACACCATCCGTACATAACAGCATTTACGAGAACAGCAACTTCCCTGGTTGAAACCGCAAGTGCAATTATAAGCAGGCAAAATCCCATTTGAAACTGAGCCAGGGCTGTGGGCTGTCACTCCTACTCTTGTGGCAAGTGCGATGGGATTTTTAATGATGAGGTGCAGTCAATGATGTAGAGTGATACCTCCTGTGAGAAGCAGGAGGATCCCCTTCCATTGACATTTTCTACCTCCTCAGTGGACTTCAACCTGACAGTCATCAAAAGTGCTGTACCATGTCTTGTATTTGTCTTAGAAATCTGTATTTTTGCTTTTCTTCAACTTAATGGCTATTACTTTCAATTCTCTCATGATCCAAGTGCCTTTGACTGTTGAGTGCACTCCTGGGTGAGAATCTGTGTGACTCAAATGACCTAATGGGACATTTTTCTGTTGGAAGGTACTGTAGCCTCAAAGTCAAAACTTTGGAAATGGAAACAAAATATCTGCAAAAATGATAAAGAATCAGATCTAGCATTTGTGATAATAACAAAAACCCCCAAAATTGCAGAAAATTTGATTTTTAAAAATTTATACTAATTGCCAACTTTCAAAGAAAATTTTCTTTTCAATACTGGTATAAAAGGGAAACATGGGTCGGATTACTTCTCTTTTGCTCGGAATCTTGAAAAGCAATATTCCTGGTTTGGAATGAAAATAAATGCTGAAATTGCAGGACTTCTACAATGCCTCAGATGCAAGTCTGCTCTGATTGTAAAGTCAGGTTGCTGGTTTATTAGCTCAAACATAGCTCTGTACTAGGCCTCGCTGATATGCAAGGATCTTTGGATCAGCGCAATCATGAGGTCCTCTAGGATTTCATGCCTTACTTTATTACACAGGAGTTGTAACTTGTAGGATAGGGCTGCTACCCTTGAAAGTTTTTTTTGTAAATACCTGTATGGGGTTTATCAGCTCCTGATGTATTTTGTGCATCGTCGACCTTCTGTCCCGCTCGCTTGCAAAACCTGCTATATTCCCTGCTTTGGGAAGCAGCTGGCAGTTCAGGAGTGGGCTGGTTTGAAAAATAAGGATGGAATGTGCTCTGAGCTGGGGAGGTGGTAATGGTGGTTTGGATTGAAGGGAGAGCAACTTTACCTTCTTAATCATCCTGTGTTTGCTTAATTATCCCAAAGTATGTCTTTCATTCCCTTGCTCCCTCTGAGAATGTGAGACGGGCTTGTTGTAAGTATTAGGAAGTATGAAATGTGAATTTCCCCTTAATTTAACATGTTTCCGAATTGCGCACTCTCCCCCCAGAACACAGCTGCTTTGACTGCTGGTTTTTGTTTGCTTTTCTTCCAGCAGCCTTGCCTTTCTTTGGCCTGTTTTTCCATCTTCTCCTCCTCCTCTTCTGAGTCATATGTTGACACAAGTCAGAGTTGGCCCCGGTTGTTAGAGTGGGCCATTGTTGCTGCGTATAGATACAAAGAGGGGTTATTTTCATGCTTGGCATGTGAATACCAAAATTCCCTTCACTTCTATTTCTTCGAAGTCATGTATTTAGTGTCAAGATGTTCAATGGGCGCCAATTCACTTTCACGGACCCATTGTGGTGGGCACCAGTTGGAGCTGATGGAGATGACTGACACTTTATGAATGTAGTTTCCTGTTTTCAGCCAGGACCTGCCTTCTCTAAAGTGATCTTTGCTACCTCCCCAGACTGGTGAAAGTTGGCGTCATAACTTTGAAAGGTTCCTTTTACACAGGTGTCTTATTGCCCAACATCTACGACAACAACATGATGCAGTGCTGCGACAGCTGTTATTTACATTTTCTGGTTGGGATAGGGAAAAGAACAGTCTGTGTATCCTATGTTGAGGCATATATCGTGTCCTGGACTGACTTGACCCTTGATTTATTTTTTCTAAAATCTCCTCGCTTTCCTCTGTAGCCCTGTTTTGAGTGCTGCATGAATACAAAGTGTTTCCAGTAACACGCAGGTATGGAAAGCCATGCCCTGATGTCCGGTTGCAAATGGTGATGAAAGATAGCTGAGAACTGCAACTGTGTTGTAGCATGACCAAGGTAATTTCATGGTGACCCTGATTCCCATCTCAGGATAGCTCAGCTGGTGATCTTGTCCTGATCCATGGACATGATCATTCTGGAAGACCTCAGTCCCTGTGACCCCAGGAATGCAGCTTGATCAGGCCACTCCTGTGTGCTGGGATAGCCTCTCCTTCCTTTTTTCCTGCTACCTTTCTTAGTGTCCTTATTATCATGAACACATCCCTGGGGAGAGACTGGGATGAGGGGTTTACAAAATAGCATTTCAGACTTTGTAGAATCATAGAATGGTTTGGGTTGGAAGGGACCTTAAAGACCATCTAGTTTCAACCC
>NW_010268984.1:0-11361 GCF_000690775.1 Eurypyga helias
GATACAGTAGCTCACCACACACTGATTGACACACAGCAAGGTCCCAAAGCAGCAAGCAGTCCTAGCCAGAGAGACCTACAGCAGGGAGAAAACTCTTTCTTTCCCTTCTCCCCTCTCCCCCCCTCCCCTTCCTCCAAACCACTAACACAAAGAACTTCTCTTTTGCCAACATCCTCACCAAGAGCTAACAAAAGGAGCTAACAATCCAGCCATCAAGCTAGCCAAAAGCCTTAAGGGTACTCCACCCCAGGCCCACTTCCTGCATGTGCACACTCAGCCTGACCACTGAGCCTGATATACCATGGAATGAAACAAATTTCTCAGCCACACTGGGCCAGACAGCATCCTATACGAGAGAAGCTTGATCCTGCCTGAAACCAGCACACTAACAAAGGAGAGGCACGTTGAGTCTGTGCCCATCAGGATGGGAAATGGAGATTCCCATGATGACAAAGGCTGAGGGTTTGTGACTTCTAGCACCAAGAGAAAGGCTCTTGCTTCACCTGAAGATTTGAAACTACAAAATGGCGTGTCAACCATGCCACACAGCTTGGTGTCATCAGTGAACTTGCTGAGGGTGCACTCAATGCCATCCTCCATGTCACTGACAAAGATGTTAAACAGTACAGGTCCCAACAACGACCCCTGAGGAACGCCATTTCTCACCGATCTCCATTCGGTGACATTGAGCGGTCCATCAGTCAAATCCATGTCTCTCCAGTTTCGAGACAAGTATGTCATGTGGGACAGTATCGAAGGCTTTGCACAAGTCCAGGTAGATGACATCTGTTGCTTGTCCTTTATCAACAAAGGACGTGACCCATTGTAGAAGGCCCCCATATTTGTCAAGCACGATCTGCCCTTGGTGAAGCCATGTTGGTTGTCACCAATCACCTCCTCATTCTCCATGTGCCTTAGCATGGCTTCTAGAAGGATCTGCTCCATGATCTTGCCAGGCACAGAGGTGAGACTGACTGGCCTGTAGTTTCCCGAGTCCTCTTTTTTCCCCTTTTTAAAGATGGGGGTTATGTATCCCCTTTATCATGAAGGAATTGAGTTAGGAAAGTCAAAGTGCATCTGGAGTTGAATCTGGCAAGAGATCTGAAGGGCAACAGAAAGACTTCTAGAGGTACATCATCAGCCAAAGAAGGACTAAGGAAAATGTTGGCCAATTACTGACTGGGGTAGGGAATCTGGAGACAAATGATACTGGAAAAGCTGAGGCATTTCATGCCTTCCTTGACTGAGACTTTATAGTTAAGTCCAACCTTCAGATTCCCAGGTGAATACAAAGGAACCATATGTGATTCAAAATCCTTGTTCTGATATCTAATAGCTGGGAAAGTATCCTTTCTAGTCTCCTGCTCTTGTTCTTCATGCACCTGTTCTGGCCACTGTTGGATATGAAGCTAAAAGGACCTTTGTTCTTACAACAAGTGTGAACAAATCTTACCTCCTCTCTGCTCTGAGACAAAGAGAAGAACATAATGCTAAGCTTAAATGGAAACATGTGAAATACAGTTAGTTCATTCCCGCTTGCTCAACTTGAGCCAACAGTCAGATGTCATCCCTTGCAAGACCCAAGATCTGATGCTGGATGTTGGGAAAACTGGTCTTGAATAGAGGTTTTCCTCCTATCTGTGTCATTCTGGGGATCAAATTTTTGTGTGTGCATACAGTTGTCAGAGCAAAAAGAGAGTGTGCAGGGCACCATGTTTCTACCTCCAAGAGAAGTCAGTGAGCAAAACAATTTGTGTGTGGTGGTTCAGTCCTTTTCAGTCACTGTGGTACGTAGCCCACACAGTGGTAGACAGTTCTACAAAAACACTTGCTTTTTTTTGTGCCAGGTGATGTCTCCTCTTTCATGTCCTTTGAAGAACTGCGTGTTGTTTACCTCTTCCTCTATACTGTTCTACTTCTGAACAATCTAATATTGTTCTAGAGAGGTTACTATACACTAAAAATATCATCATCATTGCCTTTTTGACAGATAGGGTCATATTAATCTCTCACTAAAAAATTGCCCATACTTATCAAAAAGGAATATCATTCTTTTTTAATAAAGGACCTGATTACTGGTTTGTCTTTTAACAAACATCAAGAGAGTTAGGATGAAATATTTTGAAGACTATCTGTGGACCAGCTGCCCCAGTCTTACTAATTTTCAGTTTGGTTTCATTCTACATTTCCCAACTTTTTCTGGACTTTCAGAATTGTAGAGCAATTCAGGAGTTTCTGAATCCTCAAATCTATTTCTAAGACACAAAAGGAAATAGCATTATTTCATCACGTTCACAAATTTGCCTAGTTCCATGATGTACTACTTATTTATTTGCATTATTGTTGTTTCCAGGTACAAAGGTGTATTTCTCATTTTTAATCACTGGGTTTAATACCAGTGCTGCTATATTTTCTGTTGTTAACATGGGCATGTTCATCTGCTGTTCCCTTTATTGTGTCAAATTGTTTTCTCCTCCTTATCACCTCACTCCTCCAGAAAAGTTGTCAAGTTGGTTGATGTGATACTTTCAGTCTCTTGAACTGTTGGCAGGACAAAAAGAACAAGCTCTAAATACCTCTTGTGACAGCCCTGGTTACATACTGGTAACTCTCCTACACCCTTTGCTTGCTGCCAAATCTTCCCAGACCAGTGAGATCGCACCCTGCTTAGCACTGACATCTCAGATGCAGTTAAACAGTCTTATTCCATTTGGGTGGCCACAAAAACACACCTGTCTTCACAGCCTCCTGCAAGCCACACACTTGGAATTTTTTTTGGTTTAAAAGTTGAGTTCTGCCTTTTTCTTCTCTGCCCTGGTGCATCCCCTCCAAAAAATTGCAGGAGGCGCTCCAATACTGCCAGTGAGTTGTTAAGAGAGAATGTTTAGACTGTATGTGTTCCACCAGATGATAGTGAAGACCTCTCCTTGAGTTCTGTTTAAGAGGAAATTAAAAGAGAGGGAATCCCCCTTTCCTCTGGAAAAGTTTCTCAGGCAGATGATGATACATTTTAGGAAGGAACTTGAAGGTGGTTTGTGCATGCACAGTTGTTTGAATTCCTTCAGCCCTTGCTGAAAGCTCTACACAGCTTCTTTCCAGAAAACATCCTGGCACTCCCAGCATAATTATTCTTGGACCTCCAAAATCTCCACTTGTATTTTAACATAATTTCCCCTTTTTGGGAACAGTTCACTGACCCTAGCTCCACACACATCCACCTGAATTCATCACACATTTAGAAGAGGCTGTGTCCATGGCTTTTATTGGGAAGGAGAGCTGGTTCTGGGATACCTCTGTCAAGAGGGTGACTTTTCTCTTAAAGGATACCATCGGCATTATGTTCTTCTGTGGACAGAACCATTCCATTCAACCCTCTTACCAAGACAGAAATGTTACTGGTCATGGATTCCCTGGAGGCAGGTGATCTTAGGAAACTAGACCAAACAGTAAGTCACAACCTTCACTATGGAGACAACAGCTAAAAGTGATGATTTAAAAGAGATCTATAATATCTGTTTGGGAAAGACCCAGAGTTTCTGAAACTTACAACAAAGTAGGGTAGTAACAGAAGAAACAGTGTTGCATTTGCTTTGTATTTATAGACTTTGCAAGACATCTGATATTGGCCTAACAGGCAGTCTATGTTGAATGTCTCATAGATAAGTCCACTGCAGAAATTCTTCTATAGCACCAAATCACGGCAAAGTTTGGGGATAACTGACCTCTCATATATCTCTAGTTCTTGTATAGGACACCCAGGGAAATTTATGCATGCACACAAACATATGGATGCATGTGCATATATGCAAATGCACTTAGATGAAAATCTACATTTCCAAATACAGAAATGAATGCTTAATCCTCAGAGTAAGAACAGAGAGCCAGAGCAAAAGCTAGGAGTGAGCTTCTAGTGCTCTACTCAGCACTGGTGAAGCCACAACTGAAATACTGGCTCCAGTTCTGGCCTCCACACTAAAAGTGAGACATGGACATACTGGTGAGAATCTGGAAAAGAGCCATGAAGATTATGAAAGGGACTGGAGCGTCTGTCATCTGAAAGAAGACTGAGGGAGCTGAGATTGTTTACTCTCAAGAAGAGAAGGCTCAGGGAGGATCTCATCAACATATAGAAGTATCAGATGGGATGGTGCAAAGACAATGGGACCAGGCTCTTTTCAGTGGTGCCTAGTGACAATAGGCACAAACTGCAACACGGGACGATCCATCTGAAAATCAGGAAACACTTTTTCACTCAGGGTGACTGAGCACAGTCACAGATTGCCCAAAGGGGTTGTGGAGTCTCCCTTCTTGGGCATATTCAAAAGCCATCTGGACACAGGCCTGGACCAATGGCTCTAGGTGACTCTGCCTGATCAGGTGGATTAGACCTTCCCAATGAATTCCATAAATGGGTTTTTACAAGAGTGTTGAGGAAAACTCACTTTCCTCTTTTGGCTTCAAGTTTCAATGCTGGAAATTAATAAGCAAGTGATAAAAAATTAATATGAGTGGGTAAAAAAGAAGCACACAAAGGACTCAGGAAAGCTCTTCAGCATGGTTGTTTACTGTATTTATGGTGTGTGGTTGTCTGTTAGATCTTATGGTGTATTCTGTAAAGTTCAGACACAGGTACATTCTTATGCGACAAGGTTGCACAACTGCTTACTCGAACCCCAAACCTGACTTTGGAAGGGTGGTGAATTCATTCTCATTTGACCAGTTGACTTCCTGGAGCCTGAGAGGAAGGGCTTGTTGCTGGAGGCAGGGCTTCTGGAGACAGTGGAGGAGAGGGGAAGGAATTCAATTGGGAAACAATTGATAGAGGCTCCCCTTTTCCCATTCACAGATACCCAGAGACCACTGCCAGAGGATTGCAAGGAGTACACAACATCATACTGACAGCACATGAAGTCAGGAGGAAAGACTAGAGGACCTCTAAAGTCAGAAACCCAAGAATGCAAGAGCACTCCCAAAACATTTCCATCCCCCAGCGCTGCCTCATTAAAGCTCTGGCTATGATGGCTTCGGTTGCAACAGAAGTCCTGTTGCCAGCACACAGTGCTGAAACCACCACAAAATTCAGAAAACACAACAACCACTGTTCTCTCTTCATCCACCAAGACCTTATTGTAGAAGGCTTTAAAGTTTGTTAAGCATGATTTCCACTCCACAAACCCATGTGACTGTTCCCAGTCACCTTTTTGTTCTTTATATTTTCTGGAATGGTTTCCAGAACTATTTACTCCATAGACTTCCCAGGCACTGAGGTGAAGCTGATAGGCCTGGAGGTCCTCAGATCCTCCCTCTTGACAATGGGACTGTCTTTTTCTTTATTTCTATCCCAAGGTATCTCTCCCAATCTTGATGACATGTCAAAGATTATTGAGAGTGGCCTCACAATGACATCAGCCAGCTCCCTCAGCACTTGTGGGTATGCCGTATCAGTTCCCATGGAGTTGTGTCCCTCCAGGTTTTTTAATTATGCCTTGACATTATCCTCCTCCACTAACATGTCTTGCCAGCTCTGGACACTCTGAATGGTCTTAAGAGACCTGGGATTCCTGAAAGCCACTATTACCAGTAAAGACTGAGTCAAAGAAGGCACTGAGGGACTCATTTGTGTTAGTGTCTTTTGTCTCTGGCTCCTCTTTTGGTCCTTCTTTGCCTAATAATGTACCTCTAGAATCCTTTCTTTTTGCCATTCACTTGCCTCAACAGAATCAGGTCCAGATGGGATTTGCTCTTCCTAAACATAATCCTGCATGATCAGACAGGGTCTCTAGATCCATCCCAAATCACCATTGCTTGCTGCTTTGTCAGGATGAACCATTCTTGAGCTTGAAGGAGGTGATGTCTGAAAATCAAGCAGCAATCCTAGATCCCTTCTCTGTCCAGCACCATAACCGATGGGATTCTTCTAAGAAGATCCCCAATAAGCTCAGATTCTGCTCTCATGAAATACACAGCTTCTGACCTGCCAGCAGATGTTTGGCATGGTTCCCCCATGAAGACCAGGGCCAGTGAACATGAGGGCCAGTTGTCTGAAGAAGGCCTTATTTACTTTTTCTCCCCGATCAGGTGATCTCTATTAGCCACCTACCACAGTGTCACCCATGCTGACCTGCCCCTAATCTTGACTCATACACTATCAGCATTGTACAGCCCAAAGCAGAGTTCTATGCATTCCAGCTGTTCTCTTACAGAAAGGGCTGTTCTCTCACAGAAAAGGCCTCCTCACCTTCACAGTCTGTCTTTCCTAAACAGTCTGGCTCCATCCACTACAGTACTCCTCTAAGCTCCCCCACCACAACTCCATGATCCCATAGCTTTGCATTCAGGCCATGAAGGAAAAACTGGGCCATGCTGGAGAGGAACCCAGGCAATGTGCACTAACCTGCACTTCAACTTACAGAACCTGAAGTTGCTAGAATAGAAACACAGAATCAGAACAGCCCTGGTTGACAGGGACCACAAAAGGTCATCTGGTCCAATATTCTGTGGGAAAAAGCTTATCTTCCACCCTGTCCATTTGCATCTTGAAAAACATCCAGACACAGGAATTCTACCATATGCCTGGGGAGGCTGTTCCAATGAATGATTGTTCTCAGTGGAAAAGTTTCTTATATCAAACTGAACCTCTCCCAGTGTAACTTGTATCTGTTGCCCCTTTTCTTCTTCACATGGGTCCTTCTAAACAGAGAGACCTCTGCCCATTTGTACCTGCCCATTTAACTACTGGAATACTGTGATGAAGTTCCTCCTGAGCCTTCTCTTAGCCATCTTTCCTCACAGGGCAGCCCTTTGATAATCTTCGTAGTCCTTCTTTGGACCTTCCCCACACAGTCCGTGTCTGACTTGAATTGTCAGACCAGAACTACACACAGTACTCCAAGTGCAGTCGGAGAAGTGCCTAGTAGAGTGGGATGATCACAACTCTACCTCTGTTAGTAATACCCCTGCAGATGCAGCCCAGGATGTGTCTTGCCTTTGCTGCTGTAGCAGCACACTACTGACTTGTGTTCAGCCTGTTGTCCACCAGGACCCCCAGGTGCCCTTCAGCAAGGCTGCTCCCCAGCCACACATATCAGCCTGAACTGAGGTCTCTGGTTATTTCATCTCCAGTGCAGGACACTGCACTTCTCTTTGTTAAGCTTCATACTGTTCTTGCTAGACCACTCTTCTAGTCTTTCCAGGGCTTTCTATAAGATGGCTCTCCCTTCTCCCAAGGGTGCACAGGGAGCTGGCGGAGGAGCTCACCAAGCCACTTTCAGTCATTTATCAATAATCCTGGCTAACCAGGGAAGTCCCAGATGACTGGAAGTTAGCAAATGTAGTGCCCATCTACAAGAAGGGCTGGAAGGAGGACCTGGGGAACTACAGGACTGTCAGTCTGACTTGCTGATGGGGAAGGTTATGGAGCAGAACATCTTGAGTGCCATCACATGGCACATACAGGACAATCAGGCCCAGTCAGGATGGGTTCATGAAAGGCAGATCCTTCTTGACTAACTTGATCTACTTCTATGACAAGGTAACACGCCTAGTGGATGTTGTCTACCTGGACTTCAGTAAAGCCTTTGACACCATTTCCCACAGCATTCTCCTGAAGAAATGGGCTGTTCATGGCTTGGAGAGGTGGATGATTTGCTAGGTAAAAAGCTGTCTGGATGGCTGGGCTCAAAGAGTTGTGGTTAATGGAGTTAAATCCAGTTGGTGGTCAGTCACAAGTGGTGTTCCCCAGCCCTCAGTACTGGAGCAAGTTCTGTTTAATATCTTTAGCAATGACCTGGATGAGGGAACCAAATACATCCTCACTAAGTTTGCAGATGACACCAAGTTGGGCAGGAGTGTTGATCTGCCGAAAGGTAGAAAGACTCTGCAGAGGGATCTGAACAGGCTGAATCGAGGGGGCAAGGCCAACTGTATGAGGTGCAACAAAACCAACTGCTGAGTTGGGTCACTAGGGTCACAACAACCCCATGAAATGCTACAGGTTTGGGGACAAGTGTCTGGAAACCTGCTAACTTCCTTCACCCACTGCCTGAGTGACTCCATCAGAACATGCCTTGTGCAGGTGTGCAAGCTCCCATTGGATCTTAAATCGTCCCAGCCATCCAACCACACTTCCCTCCACTGCCTTTTACTGCAAGCATGCCAAAGGTCTGTTTCCTGCACCTGCCATTGCATGACACCGACCTCTGGTTAGTAGCTCCTAGAAAGAAATCAGAGAAGTCTATATTTATAGTCAGTCAGTTTTTGGTCCATTCCCCTGCAGAGCTGTTTCAGGGTGAGCCTAGCACCACAGTAATACACTGTGTCATCCTCTTGCTTTGCTGCCTGCACCTGTAACGTTAATCTGTTCTGGGAGCTGGCCACTGATGCCTTAAAGCGATCCTGGAAACCTTCTCCATAGGTATCCTCCTCTTGCCAAATCCAGTCCAGAGTGCCATGTGGCCCCTGCCGGTACCAGAACATATAGTAGCTGCTCATACTGTCTCCACTCATGCTGCACTGGAAGGTAACTCCATCTCCCTCTCGCACGGACAGTTCCCTGATGTGTTGCTCCAAGGCCATCTGGTCAGTGACTGCTGCAGTGAGGAAAAACAAGCCATGATCAGTCCAAGATTCAGCAAAGGTCAGGACAACGTTGATGGAGGCATTGCAATGGCACTGGACCAGTGCAGGACTAAATCCTTCTCTTTAATGGGCAGAGAAATAGAGCTGTTACCAGGAATCAGGGCTCACGAGGAAGGAAACACCACATTTCTCTCCCTCCTTTTCGCTGACAGACAGGGATTTTTTTCTGATTTTCCCATTAGAAGCAAGAAGATTTTGCACCTGGGGGACAAATTCCCTTTGTCTTTGACAAGCTGAGGTGGTGAGGAACCCACTCTCCTGCCCTTGAAACTGCTCTGAATGTGCACAGGAGTGACAAGGACCTCTCACAGATAGGTGGGAAGTGGACCCTACTCTGCCATCCTCCACCTGGTCTCTTCTAGTTGGATTACAGTGCCCCATGAGCAGAATGTCCCATCCAAGTGCAAAACATCAGGCCCCAAGATGTAGGAGTAGCAGGCAGATGAGCTGCCTGTATCCACACTGTAGAGGAGGCAGGCTGGACAGAGGTGCCTAATTCATGGCTGGAAGAGGAGGAGGGTTGTTCAGTCATGCTCTGCAGATACAGCTGGGGTGGTAGAGCTGGGGGACAGGTCAGGCTACAAGCAATGAGCACATCTCCAAAAAGCCATGAAGAGCACAGAGGCATGCTCAGTTCCTAGGCGGCATCATCCCTTCCTTTCACTTACCTAGGATGGGCAATAACCCCACACACATGGCAGTCCACATGGCCAGGACCACTCTGTCTTGTCTCTCTCCAGCTTCTCTCTGACTGCAGAACAGTTCTGCCCACCTCTTCTCTGTCTGTGCCTCTGCAGCTGCAGTCACTACTCATCCCTCCTAGTCCCTCCCTCGGTAACAAGAGTGAAGGTGAGAGGTGGGAGCTGGAGAAGCACCAGAAGTTGAAGCTATTGGTGGACTCTTGGGTGTCTCTCACTCTGCAGGCTGCAATAACACCGCAGGAAAACCTCTGGTGGGTAAAAGGTGATGTGTTGCTCTAGAGCCACTCCCAGCTTTCCTCTGAGGAAGGACTGTACGGTGCTGCTTGGACTTTGGAAATGGTGCTGTGGGTGGCAGGTTGTTCTCCCAGTGGGTCCCTATCCCTGGCTGCTTCAGAGCTGTTGCTTCTGGATATGATCCTCCTGAGACCAGCTCTGCTTGGACAGGGCACCCTAGGCAGACACACTCTTCGCCCTGCTCCCTCTGCTCTGGCCCAGCACCCTAGTTTTCCACTTGTTCACTCACGCTAACACTTCTCCAGCTGCTTCTTCCTTGGCAAGGGCCTCACAGAGCCCCTAAGCAAAAAAGGCCCTCCAAGGTTCTGGGCATGTGAAATCTGGGTTCTCCTTGGTATTGAAGGTCTGAGGAATATATGCAGGCTCAAGCCCCCCAAACTCATGTGCACAGGATTCAGCAGGCTATTGGTGCTGCTCAGTAGAGCAGAGACACTTGCTTCTCCATTCTTGTCCTACTCAGCAGGAGCCCAGAGCTCTCCTTATAATCTCTGCAGCCACAGCACAGGACCCCTAATGAACCCTAACACTGTGTCACCTTCTTGATGGGTATCACCACTTTGAGTAGCATTGCTCACTCCACAGTGCCCCTCTAGAGACAGTCTGAATCCTCCTCCTCTCTTCTCTTGGATAATCCAACATGGCCACTTGGGGAGGGGATCCAGGACAGGGGTGGGAAAGGGAGTTACACAGGGTAGAGAAACCCACTGAAACCAGAGGCTTGAGGCTAGGAAAAGAAGCAGGGGGATGCAGGGACAAAGTGGTGTAGGACACCCTAGGGTCTCTTTGCCTACCGGGGTCCTACGTGGCAGGGCAAGCCAGCTTTCCTATAGCCCCCAAACCCATGGAGGCTTGAAGTGCTACGCAGGCCCAAGAAAGTCTCCATATCCTCATGGGTTTCCCAGCAGAAATCCATGCTGGCCCTCAGTGCATAAACATGAGCATACATGCATATGAAGCCAACACTAACAACACAACAAAGAGACTATTTATCATGTCATAGGGAAAAGACACTCTGCAGCTCAGCTCCTGCAGTCCAACTACTGTGGAACCCACAACATCAGAAGGATACAGACCTGTTGAAGTGAGTCCAGTGGAGGGCCACAAAAATTATCAGAGGGCTGGAGCAACTCTCCTACAAGAAAGGCAGAGAGAAGTGGCCTTGTTCAGCCTGGAGATGAAAAGGCTCCGGGGCGACCTTATTGCAGCCTTCCAGTACCTGAAGGGGGCCCACAAGGAAGCTGGGAGGAAACTTTACAAGGGCCTGTAGTGACAGGACAAGGGGTAACGGCTTTAAATTGAAAGCAGGGAGGTTTAAATTAGATATCAGGAAGAAGTTCTTCATGGAGAGGGTGGTGAAGCACTGGAACCGGTTGCCCAGAGAAGCTGTGGATTCCCCATCCCTGTAAGTGTCCAAGGTCAGGCTGGATGAGGCTTGGAGCAACCTGGTCTAGTGGAAGGTGTCCCTGCCCATGTCAGGGGGTTGGAACTCAATGATCTTTAATGTCCCTTCCAAACCAAACCATTCGATGATTCCATGAATGTACTCTGGGGCTCCATGAATAAAATGAGATTCAATTCAGCTATGGCTTTCCACGTTCAACTTTTAGTTCTTCAAAGCCTGTTGAGCCCTGCTGCATTCCAGCTGACCTCCAAGAGATAATGGCTCCCTGACATTAGCATTGCTGTTGCCTGCAAGGCCTCGAGCCTCAGCCCCCATCTGCCCCTGAAG
>NW_010268984.1:11412-11629 GCF_000690775.1 Eurypyga helias
CCCGGCGCTGTAGCGCCGCCTTTCTCTCCTGCAATGCCACACTTGGAGAAGGGGAGGTTCGCTGGCAAAAGGTTAGCGTTAAGGCTCAGCTGCATTTCCTGTCCCCGTGTGAACGGCGCAGAAGTAGCGGGCTGAGTCCCCGGGGCGCAGCGCACGCAGGGACAGATAGGACTCGGATCGGGAATTGTCTCTGGACAACGTGGCTCGACCCTTCACT
>NW_010268985.1:0-89376 GCF_000690775.1 Eurypyga helias
GGTGGCTCTGGGGACGGTGACAGCTGCCGCTGGTGGGGGATGCCGCGCCGTGCGGCCCTTGCCCGCGCGTGTAGGCACGGAAGTGGTGGGAGGTAGGGTACGGGGAAGGCGTTTGACGTCGCTTCTTGTTTCCTGGGGCTAGGGGAGGGTGTAGGAGCGGGGAGCCGGGATCTGAGAACGTGAGCTGCCAGGAACGGTGTTGCCTCGGTCCGCCTTACGTACCTTATCGAGCCTCAGCCTTCCTGTGAAGGTCGTGCGTGTGCCAAACGCGGAAGAAATGCAAGGGATGGGAATGTCAGCCTTAATTTTTAGCTGTCTTAAGGTTTTTGGGGCATTCTTTGGTGCTTACTGTCAAGAGATGTCATAGAATCATAGAATCACAGAATGGTTTGGGTTGGAAGGGACCTTAAAGACCATCTAGTTCCAACCCCCCTGCCATGGGCAGGGACACCTTCCACTAGACCAGGTTGCTCAAAGTCTCGTCCAGCCTGGCCTTGAAGACAGACAGGGATATCGTGTGCTGCTAAAAGCGGGAATCGAGCATTAACCCGCAGCTGATACATTTAAAGTCTAAAAACTGTCACAAATGGGGTGTCAGGAGCCAGCATGTTATTTTTGCTGATGCACTGGTATGGCCAAGTCATCCAAGTCTGAGTTTCACAGGTCATGCACAACCAATACAGTGTTTCCTATAATTAACGCTGGCATGTTTACCAAGTGCCTGCAGCTTTTGGCTAACCGTTTTGAGATTTGGATTTGCGGAGTAGGAAACGTATTGGTTAGTATAGCTTTTGGGAGAAAAAGTGGTGCGTGTATTTGGAAAATCATTGTGTAATTGGCCTTAAAAGCTTTTGAGTTTTAATAGAGCGGATGGCTTAGAATACAATTATTTGTGTGCTGTATCAGTGTCACTGTCTAGAAATTTAGAGTTTTAAAAAGGAAGTAGCTTCTGGAACTGACTTTGAGAGAAGCTGCCCAGCCACCTGACTTTTTAGGGCTTAATGAACTCATGGGACAGTATTGAAATGAAGGGGTTGTGGTTAGCAGGCAGTTGAAAGACTTACTTATGTATGTGTGCATTCTAAAACACCTAGAGGCATTTTGTAAATAGTCTCTTTTTTAAAAAAAATATCCTCATGTTGCAAATACATGCAGTTAGACTTAAAATTTGGAAATAACTAATAACATCTATATGGCTGGGATAAAAGGAGACTAAACTTTCTATCTAAATTTTTGACTTGTTACTGCTTTTCAATATCTTTTAGAAATGATATTGATTTTTTTTTTCCCTATGCTGAGTTGTTTATATTCTGGTTATCTTGTTTATGAATACTTAGGATTTCATACTTGACTTTGTCTGACTGAGAGCTTCATTGTGGTCGTCTTCATGGTAAGATTGGTGAATGCTGGAAAAACTCATGCTTCAGGGCTTTGAACTGACATAAATTTTTGTTTCATTAAAAGCATCTTCCTTGGGGATTCCAGTCAATTCATGCAATTGATTAAACATTCTCTTTTCTTTGTTAACATGATACATTGTTTCCAGTTATTGATAATGTCCGTACTCTATCAGTTAGAAAAACAGCAGCTTGTGCAACCGTGGTGTTATGCACGCAAAAAAGTGACCCCTTGCAATTTTGAACCAATGTGAGTTCATCTTAATGGTTATTGTGCTGACCTGCTGAATGATAGATGGTGATGGGATGTTATTATTAAAAAAAAAAAATAAAGAGAATGAGGCAGGGGAGAGAGAAAGAGGAGGAGGACTAGGACTAAAACTTATTTTGGAGCAGTTTAATAATACTGAGGTCTGCTAAAAATAAATATTATGCTAGACCTTAGGTTAAAGGTTAAGTGGGTCTTGAAAACTGACATCTGTGACAGGTTAGAGTATGCTTTTCAAAAGATTTTTTTTTTTGTCTCAAAAGGCAGCTCACATTGAGTGACATTGAAAGGTCACAGATGGAGAGCAATGAAAAGAAAATGTATTTTTGTGTCGCTCAAGTAGCTTTTTGAACTTAGTGCCATCAGACTTTCTTCCAGTCTGGAGTCTAGCATTGAGCTAGTGGTTGTGTCTGTGCTGTTCAGCCTGATGCTGGGTAATGTCAACCAGAGCTGGTGGCCTCGTGCCTTTGAATTTAAGCCAATTTCCAAATGTGAAAAGATAGGTTGCAGAAGACTAATGGGCTGAAAATTACGTGGTGTTTGCAAGAGTCCTTTTCACTTTCCTCCTAAGCATCTGGTATTGGATTTAGAGGATTAAGCCACAAGTCAGGTCCAACAGTAAGTCTGGATAGTTTCCTAAGTTAGTTAAAAATCCATGTCTGTTAGGAGGTCCAGTCTGTTGTGCCTGCATTCATGGTTCCTCACATGCAGACTTGCAGGGAATGTGAGAGTAGTGGAGGTACCTTCTCTCCCTTTAACATGCCGAAAGGTTTTTGACAATAAACCAATGGTTTTCTTCAGAAAACTATTAATTTAGGAAGTAGTGGAGTTTGGCATGACTCTCATTTCAAGGTCACTTGAGTATTAGCTTTGTCAAAAAAATCTTAATGTGTTCAGATTTTAAAGAGAATTCTTTATTTCTGTTCATATCTAAAAGCCAGAATTTGTTCTCAGCACCAGCTTTCCACCTGCTCCTCCCTGCCCCCAAGTTTGTGGTTGTACACTGAGGTTTTTGATAATTTGAGTGGATGCAGAAAAAGTGAGACTGGCAATTCTTATTGAATGTGAAGTATGTTTGGAATGCTGCCTGAGGATTTCCATGGAGCCATGGAAAACTTTGTACAGTGCATTCCTATACAGAATGAGAGAATTTCAGTGCAAGTGTACATTGGCACTTCGTGGGATCCTTTTAGCCACCCTAAAATATGAGTGTATGCTGGAATTTATTTTGGTTTTTTTCTTACCTTTCTCCTTCTAGACTGCATAAAGAGATTTTAATGAAATATCATAGGATTTAAACAACTAGCGTCATGTGGTCAGCTGGTGACTTAGAAGCTGTTTTGTTTTTGAACCCTGCTTCACAGCACTTGGTTACAAAAGCCAGTGACAGTCAGATGACTAGGATTTCTTAGTTTTTTTTGCAAAAACACCCTGCCGTTTTCCACAGCAGTGATGTCACAGCTGCAAACAGAGATTAAGATATATTGTAATGAAGAACTGCAGAAATGTATATTGTGTCTAGCAAATTTGCTCTTCTAGTTTCAAGCAAACCCTTTGTGAGGGAGTCAACACTGTTCCTTCAGATGCACAGCGCTTGTGTGAAGTCGTCCTTCGTCTCCTATGTCTCCGCTAGTTCCTCCCAAACGTCTATGACAGCTTCTTCTCCTGGTTTCAATAGCAGTAGCTCCACATCTGCTAGACTGTTTTGATACAGCTTTTCTAATACTACTCAAGTGAGTGGTATGGTTTGGAATTCCCTCCTTCATACAGTTCTACAGACTTTTTACAAGCCTTTGGTTGGAACCTGCATATTAAATTTAATTTGTGTCCCCTTCACTGTCTTTTTTGCATAAGTGAGTACAGTACAAATTGACACACTTGGCATATAGAAATAGAACTGTGGCTTAAATGTCTCATCCCTTTTCCCAACCCCCCAGTGTTTTCCCATATATATATATATATATGACCATAACTCAAGCTTGAGCATAGTGGGTGAAAAAACTTTTTATAAAAAAATGGGATTAATATGGTACCCTTTGATTGTTGTGCTTGGTGGATGCTCTTTCCTGAAGGGATGCAGTTTACGCTGTCAAAACTAGCTTTAGTCTTAAAATCTGCAGTTTATTTTTGCTTTATGGTTAGAAAATCTCAACATTCTCAGAATTTGAAATAGCTTTAATGAAAATCATACAGAAGGGGTTTCAACATTTATTAGATTTAAGTTTTTCAGGAGTTTATGTTTCAAGTTATTTCCAAAATAAAATTGCTTTTAACTTTCTTGGGATTTTATTCCAGTTATACTAAGCTAATCTGTGAGTACAAAAATATAAAGTATTGCTGCTGCTTCACTGTAAGCTACTGGCTTTGTTTGCAGTTTGGAGCTCTTCTGTTGGTTTGACGTATTGTGAAGTGTGCCTTTTTTGCTTGTAGCCTTTGAAGTTCAGATGGGTCCTACTGGAAGAAGCCATGTGGGAAGAGCAAAGAGCAGGGCACGTCTGGATAACAGCTCACAGTCCTGAGCTACAGGCATTGTGATGATATGCAGGCCCTTGTCGAGATCGGTGTTCCGCCAAATTTTTGGTTTGTATGGATATATAGCAGAATAGGGCTACCTCAAAACAGTTCATTGTAGCTCAGTTTAAATGGCAGCCTAAATAAGACAGGGAATTGGGAAGAAGGCAAATAACTTCCGTTGATCTAATGACTAGTTCTTCGTTTGTTAGAGGGTTTTTTGTTATTTTATGAAAGTAAGCAAAAATATATAGTCTTGTTGGCTACCTTTCCAGATGCCCTGAAGTGGAATGACAGCTTGTGGGTGAGACAGTGGTTTCACTGCCTCATTTGGGAAAGGTGCTCCTATTAGTAAGGACAGAAAGGAAAGGGTCATCAAAGCTGCTGTTACCAAGCAGATGGGAGAGACTGAATGTTGTCTCTTCCTAAAGGAAGTACGGAAAAGTTGAACAAGTAAATGGTTTGTACGTAACTCTGGAGGGAAAGGGGAGCTGATTTCCCTGCAGAAGTGCCAGAAAACAGTAGTGCCTGGACGAAGCCCGAGAGGTTTCCAAGTGCTCTGAAGTTGGCTCTACTGATAGAAAAACCAGCTGAGCTTTCTCCAATGGCGGCTGCTTTAAACCCCCCTCCGTTTTTCTGACACTGGTGTTCCTGAGAAGTTTTCAGTGAGGTGCACTTCACAGCTGAAGAGCTGCTTAGTTTAAAATTTCTGCAGCTGTTGGAACTGTCAAATGAGTGAAACCAGGTCTGCTGGAAGCTGTTTCTGATGGATGAGTGGATAGTTTAACCTTCGGCTGATATCTGTGTCGGGGTGGTTTGGGATGTTATTGTAGATAGTTGAGAAGACAGGTTCGGCCCCATAAGGGTTTAACTACACAAAGAAATAACAAGACAGCATGAAATAAGCATGACGTTGATGGGCAAAGAAGGACAGACCAGTAGCCCCTAGTACTAGGCAGGCGAATACCAAGTTATCACTGAGTAGCAAGCATGCAATATGCCCTATTTTACCTTATCGTAACTTATTTGTATGTTCTTGCTGTCTTAGGATGTTTACAGATAGACTATGGGGAGTTTAGCTGCTTTAGGCCTGAGGTTCGGTTCTGTTCTTGTGCCTGAGTTACCTTTCCTATGTTGGGGAAGGCAGAAGTGAACCTCTGTGTACAGGTACCGTAGCTAGTTCAGTTACGTGTGAGTTTAACCATGCCTTGCTTCAAGACTTCAGCAAAGCAAGCAGGCTTTGTGCTGAAGCAGCACACGTTTCCTTCTAACAGTTTTGCCATTAGGGAAAGGAGAGATGATTTTTTTGTGGGGGGAGAGCAGAACGGTACACCAATAAGTTTAGCTATAGCTTTGCATTTCAGAATCCAACATTGGAAGCTTCTTTAAGCACCCCGATACATAATTTCAATTCTGTCTAAGTAATATCAGGTTTCTTATAGCTTTTCTTCCTCTGAGAATTAATCTTTCTCTTGATGGAAGATTTGACTCGTAAATTCTGCTCAGATGAGATTGCACTTGCTGGAAATTTTGTATGAGATTCATTGCCTGATATCAAAAGGTTTCTCCAGTATTTGCAAGCAAGTCATGGTCATGCAGGTATTAATATCAGCTGTGTTGGAAGTCAATCTGTGTGCACAGTCCATTATCTCTGTTAAGTTAAAATTTGTAAATACTGGACTTCTATGTTCCATAAACTCAGAATTAATGAAAATACGGAGAGAATTTTTCTCAGGAAATTCTTATCCTTTCAAACTAAACAGATTTGTTACAAATTCTGAGTCAGGTTATATCTATCTGGAGTCCATAGATATCTGTCTATCTGGAGTCTATATAGAGAGAGTAAGCTATTTAGAATATAGCATCAGAAGTCTCCTTCCTATCAGTATATGAAGATAAGTTGTAAAACCTTATGCTGTTGTGCATTCAAAGTTATAATTATTTATCTTCAATGTATTACTTGTATTTCATTTTCTAGTGTATTGTAAAGATGCAGGTTTGAGAAAATTGAGTTGAATTCTCCTCTAGCACAGGCCACAACTCTGAGTGATTCAGTAAAGCTTGTGGGCCTTGTATTTTTATTTATGATGCACATACCTGAGACATGGCACAAAGTATATTGAGTTTGTTGGACAAAAAGTTAAAGAAAACTTGTAAAGCTTTTTTTGTAAGACAGACCAAGCTGAAAAAGCCCTTGAGAAATACGGATCTCTTTCCCCTACTGCACCAGGGGGGAGAGGCGATTTACTTCTTCATTTCCTGCAATATAAGGCTGCATGATGGTGATGCAACTGATTACTTTGCTGTTGAATTGAAGGAAATACTGTTACGTAAAAACTCATGGAATAAGAATTTCTTATTTATGTAACAAATACTTTTTTATCTTGGTTTGATGCTGGAGGGGCAAGACAGCTATTAGCTGTTCTGTCAACGGACAAGATCGTTAGAGTAAGAGAAATCATGGCAAAAATCGTCACAGAACCACAGCATGGCTGAGGGTGGGAGGGACCGTCTGGAGGGCATCTGGCCCACCATCTCCCCCTGCTCTGGCAGGGCCACCTACAGCCCAGCTGCCCAGGACCATGTCCAGATGGCTTCTGAGTGTCTCCAGGGATGGAGACTCCACCACCTCTCTGGGCAACCTGTGCCGGTGCTCGGTCACCCTGACAGTGACACAGAGTTTCCTGATGTGAAGAGGGAACCTCCTGTGTTTCAGTTTGTGTCTCTGGTTTTCTCACCGGGCACCGCTGCGCAGAGCCTGGCTCTATCCCCTTTGCACCCTCCCTTCGGGTATTTATACACGTTGATGTCTGTCCCCCCGAGCCTGCGCTTCTCCAGGCTCAATAGCCCCAGCTCTCTCGGCCGCTCCTCACAGGAGAGGTGCTTCTGTCTCTAGTTGCTAGTTTTAAATTTATTAGTATTTTTTAAAATTCTGTGTAGAGTCCAGGTGGATACACATTGTTAAAACTTAACTGGAAAATTTAGTACTGTCCTGAGATAAATGTAGAAATTGGGGAAAGTTGAACATACTAGAATTGAAATATGAGGAAAACAGAGAGAACACACTCCTTGAGAATTCAGATGGGTGATAGCTATCCCTCAGCAGACAGCCATTTAAGGACTAGATTGATATGATTTTGCTTGATGTCAGAGAATACAATAGAAAGCTGGGTTACTGCAGAGAACTGAAAAATCCTTGTGATGTAAGTTAATTGATAGGTTCAGGGTAGTGCAGTGCTGCAACATTGAAGTATTTGGAGTTAACTTGAAGCTGTTGATGCTTTTTAATTTCTGCTGAAGCCAACTGGCATCTTGAGCTGGAAGAAGTACCTCTGTGCCATGCTTCTCCCTTCTTCCCTTATTTTGGGAAGCTCTGGTAGCTCAGGCACACTGCAGCACGTATGTAGGGAGCCAGGCTGGGTTTGATGCTTTCCCCAAGGTCATATCCCCTGCACCTGTGTTCAGTGCAGCAGCATTCAGATGGCTTTGTGCAGGGCCGGCATAATTCATTCATATCTGACCAATGAGGATGCTGCCTGGGACTGTCTATGCAGTAAGTCCCCAAAGCGGTATGTTACTGGTACAGCTCTCCAGGAGATCAGCTCAGGTGCTTCTGTATCTTAACCCAGTTCAGGGAGTGTGGTATTTCTGTGCTAGGGTGCAAGATCTATCTATTTTCTACTTGTAATCTCATCTTTCTCATGAGCTTCTGCTGTGTACCTGTCATGGGAGTGAAGGTTGTTTTTACTGCAGTATATCAGCAGAGTATTTGTTTTACCTGTCCTGTGATTGGTTAAATTTATTCTGCTGTTCTTGGCCAGCAAGCTTAGGTTAGTTTTCACCAAGTAGCTTTTAGGATTTTTATCCTCATACACTTGTATGAATTTTCTTAGCTTGTTAGTAGTACGAAGTACGTAAATGTATTGATCATGTTTTCAGTCTGGTTTGGACTGCCTGTTCTAGATAATTTGTAAGTGGATTGCTGTGACAGCTTGACAGCTAATTTTATTCCAGTAGCTTTACTTAACTTAGTTTCCTTTCATTTGATGATGGTGTGAGGTCTTCTTTGCAGAACATACCAACTTTGGAAATTCAGCAGGTCTCACTGAGTAAGAACATCTGAGAGAGGGCAAAAGAGCCAGTTGCAGTTGCAAAACGAGGTTGACAGGTTGGGTGCCTGAAGCAATGAATTTAAGGCTCTTAGATCTGTTGCAGAGTTACCACGGTGATGTGGAATGTGGTAATCTGGTAAAATTTACTCTGCAAGTTCAAATTAGTGTAAAACATGGATACATAAATCTGTTTTTACCATAACGGTTTCATACCATATCAGATATCTGTTGCCATGGATTAGTTTTGCTTTGCTGGCTGATCCAGCACTGGTAATCTTGAAACAAGTTGAAACATATCACAGGTTTTGAATGCAGCAGCCATTTAAGACTTCTCAAAGTATAATTGCTACAGAGTTGTCTTGTGAAATTTGGTGAAGCTTAAAGAAATTTGCAGTATCATTTAGGGGAATTAAATAGTGTAATTTACTTAAATGTATTGCACAACATACCTATTTCAGTTGCTACATAATGCAGCCACAGATGCAAACTGTGAGTTGATGGCCACTTTTTAAAGTGTTGATGATGTTTTGTTCTTTAATTTAATGTAGAAAAGACTCCATTAAAACTGTAGTTTTTTACATTATTCCACACCTCCAGCGAATGCCGTCACTCTTGCTAGATGGTTTATTCACCTATGCACATGTTCAGTACTAATACGGGTCTTAAGCATGTGCAAGTAAATACAAGAGGAAGCTTATTCTTTCTCCCAGATAGGCTCTGTCCCCAGTTTCCTTGGCTTCTGCTTTTTGTGCCTGTGATATAAGGACATGCTTTTCCAGAGCAGTATCTCTACAATAGAGCAGGCCATCTGTTTCATGGCATAAGGACTAGTTTACTCTAGGTCTTGAATATTTAAGGAAAGTAAAATACCTTGTTTGCCGACTACTTTATCTCCGATGTAAACCAATCTAAAATATATGTATGCACTTGCATTTCCTTAGGACTGAACTTTAACGTTTCTTTGATTGTACCTGAACGACAGAGCGAAAAAAAAGGAAAACAAGTGGCAGGCCTGAGTAGTTTCTAAGGAAACTTCTCAGTCAGGATCTGCTATCAGAATACTTGCTGGTTTGTCTTTATTTCTTTGAACTTAAAAATTAGGTTGGACGTTGTAAATGTAAAGATAAGCTGTACCCTATAAAATAGGTTGTAGTGTTGTTCTTTGCAGATGTATAGGAAAGTTTTTTCCAGCCTTCTATTTGCAGACCCCTTAAAGTTTCAGCTTTGATTTTCTTATGGCGTCGTTTTCTTTTGGATGGAAAATTGTCCATCAGAAGTTCCTCCACGTGGGAAGGGTTGTATGTGTATATTAGGAGGAGAGAGAGCTTAACTCATAGCGATAGCACAACTCATCAGGAAAAACTTCTGTATATTATCTAAAGTTACATGGAGCTACATCCTTCATTATCTTAAAGGTTGTGTTAGTATAGTCCATGGGGTTTAGGTTGAAAAACATTGCAGTAGGGGGGCTTTTTTAGCTTCTCACTTTTCATAGATCTGAAAGAGTATCTCAGAATTAGAAAATTTTGCTTGAATTCTCACACATACAGCTGTGATTACAGGGTTTTCTAACATTTGTAATCCCCAGCTACTTTCATTATATGGTAGTTCATAACATTTGGAGTCTAATTTACTGCCATATGTTAGTGTTTAGCATATCTGTTGGTTGAATTATCTTTTTTTTTTTAATTTATAAGAAAATTAAACCTAAGCAATTCCCTATCTTAATAATTTTGTTCTACAAAACAGATTTTCAGTGATCAGTTCAAAAAGGAAGTACAACTTCTACAGTGCATCCTGGAGTCCTATTGTGTTTTTTTGTTTGTGGGTTTTTTTTTTTCCTTAGAAATAGCCATCAAGAGGATGATGCTAAACAGGATAATTTTTGATGACTTCAGTCATTCACTTACACAACCTTCAGTGTCTGTTCTTACTCAGGAGACACTAGAAGGCATTAACCTGAGATGGCTTGTAATTAGTTGTACCTGAGACTGAACTGAGAAGCCTTATTAAGGTTTCTTCCTGGTGAAACACTGTGTAGTGATAATTTAATTTAGTGAAGAGAGTGTATTATTACCAAATAAAATTAGTTTTAGTGGATCAAGTTGCTTGTGTGATATTTCTAAACGCAGTGTTAAAACATTTTCACGTCCTCTGAAGTGAAAAAAAAATTTAAAAAGGGGAAAAAAAAAAAAATCCATGCTCTGTGAACATCCAGTGGAAAGCTACTCTGCTTTTGATTGGAAAGGATTCACTTTGCACTGCACCTTGTTCAGTGTGGATGCTAGCCAAAACCAAACTTCCAGTACTCGGTTATTTCTCTGATCAATATAAAATGTGGCTAGCCAGCTATTTCGCTTACCAGTTTAAAATACCGCAGCAGTCTTGTTTCAGGGTTACAGATGTTTTTCAGTACAAGTGAACACTTAGAGATGCGAACTGAATTTGTGTTGTACAAGCATAGTGTCATTATTACTTCTTGAGTTTCAAGGCAAAAGATGGAATTCTTGGTCTTCGTGTGCTCCGTTTGGTTAATTGTTAGTACATGATGATACGATTTCCTGTGATCTTAGAGGAAATATGACAACTCATTGGCTGTTTTACCAACTTGGGTTTTTTTAAATAAATTTAGATGTTTGCAAAGTAAAGATTTACAGTTTTATTTTTTTTCTTCAGCCTTTCCATCAAGAAGTAGTATTGATTAGTTTGTCTGTGGTTTTAGCTGATTTACAATGTTACGTTCATGTAAAGATTATTTAATAGTGTATTTTTGTGAAACCATGGCTAATATGATCCCGCTTGGTGTCCTTTTAGGTAAGCTGATAAAAATAAACTGCTTTTACCATCAGAGTGAATGAAGCATGACCTCTTTTATATTATACACGTCAGTGGAAGGGGATATATCACTTTGGGATTTTTTTTACGTTTTCTTCCTTACTTAGTTATACTCAACTTTCAGTGAAAGCGCGGAATTAGGCCTAGGGAATAGAAGCTGTCAGCAGAAATCTGCGTGTCATGCAGGTAGTAGTTCTGGGAGTAACAGAGGAATTAAAATTCTTTTCCTCTGGAATGAAGCAGTATTTTAAAAGATTGTGTAAGTTAATAAGCAAAACATGGTGTTGAACCTGGTTAACTTCACAAATGAAATTAAAGCCATTGCATTTTTCAGCAAATGGATTAAAAACCTTCTTAAGCTTTGAGTATCAAATATGAATCTTAGCTTTATGATTTCCAGTGTAATCCTTGCATCCTTTTTCCAGTGGTAGAGGTAAGAATCAAGAACTGTACACAGACTCTCCCTCACTATTCCAGTCTGTCTCCCGGTGTTTCGCTAGTATGAGCTACAGAAAGCCTAGGCCCATTTCACTTGTTTTCTGTGCACTTATGGCACTCTCTTGTTCCATACTGCAGTGATAAGCGTTCCGGAGCTGTTCATACTTGCTTGTCGAAACTGTTCTTGTGATGTTGCTTCCCCATTTCTGAAACATTAAACTGCTGACAGCAATTACTTTTTTCATTATTCACTAGGAAAGCTTTTAGCAAAAAGGAGTTGCAGATTAAAAAGAAAAGTGTTTTAATTCAGAATACTAGGGAAAGATGCAGCATCCATGCACGGAAGGCTGTTAGCAAAGACTGTGCAAAATGGCTTCCCACTGCTGTGTCACATCGGGGGTTTTTCTAGAAAAGAAACAGAATTCAGCCAAAGCGGTTCTCCTTTTCAACAGTTTCCCCCTGCAAGATTCTCCTTTGATTATTCTTTGCCAAGTTAACTTAAACCTAAGATTTTTTATTAAAAAATAAATCAAGTGAAGAAATATACATTGTTTTCCTAAAAATTCTGTTGGTGGTTGTTTTTTTCCCCCCTTTCAGTTCAGAAAGGAGTTCTCTTTCGGCTGCTCTAGTTGAAATATTTCCACACAGTGTACCGGAGTGCAAGTATTTGTACTTCAGAAAAATGGTGATGTTTCACATTCCTCAGGTGTGAGCGAAGTGGCTGAGCACAGCCCTTCCCTTGCCGATTCCTCTCCTTCAGAGAGTCCTGCTCATATTCCTGGCGAATGAGGCCGTGGCGTTGCCAGCAGGCGAGTTCGGGTTGCTCCTCCTGTTCCGTTGCTGTGCCGATACATCCTTTATGGAAGCATAACATTTGAGACTGTGTTATTCCGTAATTTTCTGGAGGATGGCATTAGTCAGAGGAGGTAAGCCTGCCCTGGTGAGTACCTGCATGAAAGCGGTAAGGCGGTGGGTAGTAGATATGGTTACCCCCACGGTGACATTTAGGGTAGGTGAAGCGACTCTGCTGTTGATGTACCTGGCAGGCTTGCCAGCCCACACCTTCCTGGGGGGTATTTTCAGTTAGCTGTCTCATTTGGCTTTCTCTTCTTGCCTTGTTACCTCATGGCTGATACCTTAGTAAGCTCCATGAGAAATCCCTCTGTTGTTTAAACCCACTATGTTCTGTGTGGCACTCAGAACACACTTGTTCCTTGACAAGCTTCCATATGTTGTGTAGTAACGGCTCCAAAATTCATCTCACCTAGTCCCAGCGAGGTGAGATGCAGGCCACTGGTGCTGCCATGGCGTTTGATAGAAGCAGCAAGTCCCTTTGCCAGCCTTGCCTCCCCAGCATCTGGGCCTTGGGGCAGAGAGTGGGGAGTAACCAAGGCCAGGCAAGGGCCCTGCCGCTCTACCAGCTCTGCCACGTGAGCGGAGAGGCTGGGGCTGCCGTTTGGACCTTGCCCAGCCTGGCTGTTCTGGAAGCCCGTCTTTCCGGATGGGTAGCAGAAGAAAGTAACTGCGGCAGCCCTGAAGGCAGAGGGAGCGGGTCCCTTTCCTGCTGCTTGAACCGCCTGCTTCAGTGGGAACTGTGACAATGCAACAGCATTAGTTGACTGGGCTTTCCCTGTAGCTGGGCCTTGGGAGGGTGTAGCCTTAGCACACTGGTGATTCATTGATGCTTGTGGAACCAGTTTGGCCAGGAGATGTCTCGGCTGAAGTGCTTCAGCACTGGTGGCCTCTTACCATAAGAGCAGGAACCACTTCTGTAGCCACATCACATATTTTAAAGGCAGTATCCTATAGAAAAGTACTGGTAGAAGTCTTGCTACATTATTGAAGCTGACCATTTAGTTGAGGTTGCATTATGGAAGCTGTAATTTCCCAGCTTGATTGAGTTCTGCAGTATGTATCATCCAGTGGGACATTCAGTTGAGAAGATGCTGTTCAGCCTGTGTGTGTATGCAGTTGTGTCTTCCTGTTTCGCTTCCTTCAGCATCTCTTTGGATAGCTGTACACAGTTCTCTCTGTAGATTCAGGTTCCACCAATGCCATAACATGAAGACAGTTTTCATTTTAAACCTTGCCTTCAGGTCGAACACCGGACATAACTACTTCTACCACCCAAAGTGACTTGGTTTAATAATGACAGCATGCTTGGGGGATGGTGATAACTGGGGAAGGTACTTTTGTAATGGGAAGGAGGATCAGCATTACTGCAGGAGGGAAATAATGATAGCAGGAAATAGGCCAGGAGACTGGTGTTCCTCAGCAATCCTTTGTTTGGTTTAATCAGTCTGAATCCAAATGTTTGTGTCTCTTTGGTGCTAACCTGTATCTAAAGAGTGACTTAGATATTTGCTGTTACCATGAGCACCGTAACGATAAGGAGAAATCTAGATAGAATCATAGAATGGTTAGGGTTGGAAAGGACCTTAAAGATCATCTAGTTCCAACCCCCCTGCCATGGACAGGGACACTTTCCACTAGGTCAGGCTGCTCAAAGCCTCATCCAGCCTGGCCTTGAAGACTTCCAGGGATGGGGCATCCACAACCTCTCAGGGCAACCTGTTCCAGTGCCTCACCACCCTCTGTGAAGAATTTCTTCCTGATAGCAAATCTAAACCTCCCTGATTTCAATTTGTCCCCGTTCCCCCTTGTCCTGTCATTACAGGCTCTTGTAAAAAGTCCTCTCCCAGCACCCTTGTAGGCCCCCTTCAGATACTGGAAAGCTGCAATGAGGTCTCCTCGGAGCCTCCTCTTCTCCAGGCTGAACAAGCCCAATTCTCGCAGCCTTTCGTCATAGCAGAGGTGCTCCAGCCCTCTGAGCATCTTCGTGGCCTCCTCTGGACTCGCTCCAAGTGTTTGAAATTTACAAGTTTCAACCCTACAAATAGCTGCTGTGTGCGTAGATGTAGTGCTTAAGGCAAGTTCCTGGGTGTTAAAATCATAACAACTCTTAGTCTTATGTAGTTGCTGCAAGGACTGTTAAGTTTGTAAAACTGATACTCACTGGTTGGGAATTGTGAATTGTTGGATTTACAGCAGCTGGTATGATCTGAACTGGCTTCTGTTGTGTACATCCAGATACGGACTTTGATTACTCCATGCTTTTTTCTAGACACTTGTGGTGTTTTTCAAGAAGTTTCTGGCTGCGTTGGCAAATGAATTTGTTTTAAGGTGGAATTTGTTTTTGTCGGGAGCGGAGGGGGGGAGGGTAAAGCCTGAAAGCCTTTGCCCCTAAAGCATGCCACTAATCATATGAAATCATATGATTTGTTGCTTATGGCTTAGAATGCTTCAGTAATTATGATGTGGCTGACTTTACCTGAGAAGTTTAGCCTTGTTCCTCTGATGTTTCATACTTCGTAAGAGAAATAGAAAGTTGAACTATGAACATGGCAGTGCTGCAAGAGGAAGCACAGCTGTATTTCTGCTTTTGTCATAGAGATGGAGTATATGAGACTGGGACATTTTTCTTAAACATCAGCTGTTCATTGAGATCTCTATTTGAATCTTGTCTGTTCCTTTAACTCAAGTCTTGAATTCTATTTCAGAACATGATCTTGCAGCTCCCAATGGAATAAATTGAAGCAGCACCTAGTGAACAAGGTGTCAGGTGTTTTCAAAAGTCAGCTCCGAAAACTTTCATGCTATGCATGCAAAATTTATGTTGAGTTTTGAACTTAACCACTCTAAATATGGTTCGCCATATATAACATCTGGTTTATTTTCACAGCAGCCCATTTTGCAAAGACACTGTAAAAAGAAGGGTTTGTACTCTGCTGCTAAGCACTATAGAACAGCCTAGAGAGAATTGCTAAATCAGTTTAGTGTCCAGAAAAAAATGCAGTAGATAAGATCAGAACCTGCCAATAAGTGAGTTGTAAAACCAAATACTGAGTATGGCCTTGTTGAGGAGCAACAGTCTGTTTCATTGCCTGGATGACAAAGCATAGTTGTGGGGGAAAAATTGGGGTTAAATATAAACTGTGTACTATCGTATACCTTACGTCCATGAAACAGACAAGTTCGAGTTGCCAGGCACTTGAGTTTTGGTACTGTGTAGCTCGGCTAGTGTTGACAAGTTGGATATCTCCATAGCTTTTCAAGTGAGTGTAGATGCTTTCATGTCTCGATCCAGGTGTTCTCAGTATAATGCTGGTCTGTACGTAGAGAGGGTGTCATAAGACCTTAAGGGACAACTTAGGCTCAAAAGTACAAAAAAAAAAAAAAATTCATTAATAGATGGGTTTTTTGTGACACAATGCAGAATTGGGTGGGTGGGGGTAATTGAAATACTTTGTGATGTTAGACATGACAGAATTTGACTGACAAATGATGAACTTGCTTCTATTTCCACTGACAGTTACGGGGTTTTTTTTGACAGCCATATGGAATTTTTTCTCTGTTAACGTGACAACAGCTCTAATGTAATTAAAATTATTTTTGAAGTGCTACATAGAAATTCATTTCAAAAGGAGGGGAAAGATACAAAGTTACTTAATATAATTTCTGCATATTCAGCTGTGTTAGGAACATGTTCTGTTTATTTTGGGTTCTGTCACAGAGTAATTTCTTTGCACATTTTTCAAATGGAAAGGTGAAGGTGTGCTTCAGCAGACTTAAAATTATCAAAATTGCATTGTATTTATTATTCCACCACCACCCACACATCCTCCTTTGAAGTGAAAAATATCAAGGTCAGATCAAAACCTTCTGCTAGTTACTGAATTTCTTGAATTGTTTTTCATTAACAACTTAATTCTAGCATGTGAATGTTATACCTGCAGTAGTACGGACTATACTTGTTTAGCTTTAATTTTGGTAGGTGATGCATTCCTTAGTAAATGTTGTAATAAGTGGGTATGTACTGGAGTTAATGGCTAGATCAGGAGATATGTAGGAAAGTATTTGGTCATGTTAACATGCCTTAAAATACTAAGAAAGGGAAAAGGAAGTAGCATATTTGGGGTAGTTAGAGGTTTCTGTAAAATAGGAACAGAACTGCTTGAATCCTGTAGAACAGTTTGTATCTGGTTTCCTGTGCATGTTCACCTGCATGTCTAAGCAAAGGTCCTTGGCCCGTTGTGGAAAGGGGAAGCACTGCACTGCTCTTCATCTGCTCTGGAAGGGTAGAAACGCCGTGTTTCGGGGTGCAAGGGTTTCTTACAGTGACTGTTCACTGAACTTGCTGTAATACTGTATTTTTTTCAAATTTGGCGACATACTCTTTCCATGGTTATTTCAAGACAGTTATTGGAGAGAGACTTTTAGAAAATGCACTAAGATTTCAGTCTTGCAGAATGCTTACTTAGCCATTGATTTATAGCTTCTGAAATGAAATGTTTTGACTTTGATAAAGTCGGTCAACTCTTCTGACTTTTTCTGATGTCTTTTTTCCCCTTCTACCTTAAGATCGTGCTGGAAGCATCAGTACTCTTGATTCCTTAGATTTTGCAAGATACTCTGATGATGGCAATAGGGAAACGGATGAGAGAGTAGCAGGTAAGTTGTTTTTTTTGTACTATTTAGGAATCAGAATGCTATAATGTACTATAATGAGAATTTGACTTCGTGTTTTCTAGCAGCTGTATATTTAAATGAACATTCCTGAAGATGACAAGACTTCACTGTGGTGGTTTAATTAGTCACTTAATGATACAATCATGTTTAAGACACTTTCACTAAAATTGCAATACCTATTCAGGCAGGTGTACTCTGTGATTCCATGTCTCTAGAGTAGAAGCAAGCTGTATACTTGAAAATTGTGCCCTGTTTTGGGCAATAGAATAGTATCTTGATATTGCTTACTGACTGCTGCTGTTTAACTGAAACATATGCTGAAATATTCTGTCTAGTAGTCTGTGATTACTACATGGATGATAGCTTCTGACATAAAGATCTGTAGCAAGCCATCTCTTAAATATAGCTTATGTGTAGATCAAACAAGCATTACCAAACCCAAAGTAAATTTAGGATTCTGTCAATTCCATAAATCTTCATTGCTACAAATCTTAATTGTACTGCTTTTCTTCTCTCCCATTTGACAGGGATTTTTGCCTCTTGCACTTGTTCTGAACGTAGGAGTCTGCAGCATTCTTAATTTTGGGATTTATGATGATCTCACCAAAGGCAGAGACTGATTTTCTCCTTGACTGTTATAGTAACTTCAGATCTATGTTATGTGTGATCTATGTTACTCCAATCTAGGCTTTTTTCCCAAGTTCAAATATTAAGTTATTCGCAGCTTCTATAAAGAAATCAATTAAAATCTCTGTAGAAACTGCTGCAGACTACTTCTTGTCCATTAATACTGTTTAATATTGTAAGCACATGAAGGTTGTCCGTGCTGTGATCTTTGTTCACATGGTTTAATGAAACCCGAAGTGGTGCAAGCTGCCATGTCTCTGTTCCATGCTGTTGTCTCTGCTCTGAACCACCACACTGCATCCTAGCAGGAACACTGTCACGTTCTTAAAGCAAAGACAAGACTGCTGAAACACTTCTGTAAAGGCTCTTGATTCTGAAATTTCCTCTCTCAGTCAGTCTGAAGGGGCAACCAGTATTGACCTAAAGAGAAAAACAAAAGTATTGGAAAAATTTCATTTTTCTTACCCAGCCGGTGTTGCTGAGGTCAAGGACTGGGTGAAATTCATGAACATGAAGCAGATTCAGATATTTTGATGCTCTGGACTGGAACTATAGGTACTTACTTATCTTTGGTTTATATAGAAACTTCCAGATTCTTATTACTGTGTAATTATTGTCTTTTGCAATATATGTAGTCAGTTTCAAGGAGGGGAAAGTTGTAAATATACAGCTAATCTTCTCAATAGAGTGTGTTTAAAGGACTTGAGTATTTCTGAATTGTGTCCTGGAATGCAAGGAAGAGGCAAGCAACTTCAGAATATTTTAATCTTTTCATTATCTTCATCGACTTTTCCTGTTTCTAGACAGTATTTCTTGGTAATAGTATTGTTGAGGGAGAGAGAGCTAGTTTGATCTTTGCTTGGAGCTGTGTTGTAACTGAATTGGATTAGAGATGCTTCTAGAAATTAAAGACCCATCAGAATTGACATCCAGGAGAATCATTAATCTTCTGATGGAACATTAATGATAAAATATTGATTACTTCCAGTATTAAATGAATATATCCTAAAATTAAATAGGATATACTTATGTAAAATTACTAACATAGAATATATTATTTCAGATTATGGTATATTAATTGACTACTGTCGTATGTAATAGGACGGCAAATTATATGGCAGGATATTTACATTACATTTCTGTGTTCCTGTAGAGTTTTTTTTCCATGAGTTGTTAAAAAGTGATGTAAGAACTTGAACAAAGCAATATTGCATATTATTTCTTGATTTTTCTGGATGTTTGTGAAGACTTGAAGTTTTCCAATTTATATGTAAAATTCTAGTTTGATTATAATTGCTTAAAGTCTCTTGCCTCAATTCTGTTTAAAAACGTCTACCTAGGCAATAAACTTTACAAAACTGTTAAGTATTTAATCTGCATATACAAAAATTATGTCAGTAGAGGTTTCAAAAACTTTCCAGATCCAGTTCCCTCTCTGAGCAATCATTGGCTTATAACTTCTGCATTTGAAATGGCTTTTAGCTGCAGATGCATTTTGAATCATAACTAGAAGTCCATCCTGCTTATTTCTTCTCATATTCTTTCTTCTCAGGAAAGAGCTTTGATGCTTAGGAGAAAAAATTATCTGTTGCAAGAGCTTGAGGCCATGATCTGATAGTCATATTTTTCTTTTGATTGTTCTCAGAATGAGATTTGAATAATTTCTTTTTGTAAATGCCTTTCTCATGCTGTTATCTTTGTTTTTTACTGTTTGGACAGAACCCATGTTTTCCATATCAATTCCCTAGTCAAATGTCAAATGAAGGATAGAAAATGGATGCACATCAGTCACTAAGAGAAACTGGTCCCGAGTCAGAAGGACTTTGAAGTTATGACATATCCAGTTAAAAATACTTTTGTACTGTGGCAGCGTTAAAAAGCACCAAATCAAAAAATGGGCGTGTATACCATCCAAAGCCATTATATTTCTGTTTTACCATTACAGGTGGTGTTAGACTTGGCTGCCGTATTTTTTACATTGCCAACCAAAAAGTTCCTGGAAGTAACTAGAAAGACTCTTTTGAAATGGATTTTAGTATTTTGAATCTGTTAGCCCCGTTCATTCCATCTGGTGTTAGAATCAAAATTTGGCCTCGAGTCAGACAGCTTTTGAAGAGTTGGTGTGAACTTGTCACTTGAGAAATCTGATGGAGGGAGGCTAAGTGAGTCTCTTCTGTACTATTATCATCAGCCTGGCTGAAATATGGGTGACAGAAGCCAGTCAGGATGTGGACAAGCATGACAAAAATAACTGCAATTTAGAAAACATCCATTTTCTTCTTTATGTGCCTGATCTTAACACATATAAGGCATCAGTAATAGTCAATAGTCAACAGTCACCTGTTAACGTGGTGTGTTCATCCTGGAAGTGGATCTGGTTTTGTTTTCCCATTTTCTGTCTTAAACCCTGTTAATTGAATGTAAGCCTCTTTAATTTCCTTGCACGTCGATAGTCTCCAAGGGCTGAACCTGAAGACAAGCCTGCTGTAGTTCAGATCTTCTCTGTAGCTGGTCCTGTCTCGTTAACTTAGAAGCATTAATGAGGCTAATGATTGAAGTGCTGGTTTCCCGCTATTAGAATGATAAGTTCTCTGTTAGCTTGCTCATGAATTCTCAGGCTGATCATAATTTTGTAGCTTGAAAGTCAGTTCTCATGGAGTGTACAGCTTTCTGGTTTGGGTCTATTTGTGTTACATCGTGAAGTGTTTCACACTGCCTGTAAATATGGCCACTTCTTCTTAGGACTTCTATCAGGGAAGTGGGAATTAGGAAACATCGAGTCTTGAAGGATCTTATAGTAGTGGCTTCATTGGTAGCTATAGCCAGAGAATTTTAATTTCTTCTGATTGACTCGAAATGTGTGCACAAATCCATTGGATGTCATGGGATATTACACATGTTTTAGGAATGCATAATGAGGACATTGAGTTCTGCATTTATGTTAGAGGGAGGAAGAACTTGAAATGACAGTTAAGAAGCAAACGACAACAAAACTTGTAACAGTAGGTCCAAATTGGAGGAAAGCTGGGTAGGCATGGGGGCCCTTGATACTTCAGTGGGGAGCTATTTCTGATGCAAAGTGACTGGATGCCATATAGTGGCTTTACAGCATAAAGCTGTCTTTCTGTTGTCTGAAGTACTTCATACTGAGACATGCAAAAGTCTGACAAGAATGTCAAATTTCTAGTATAGTTAGAAAAAATACTGCTTGTACAAAATAAGTATTGACAGTTTCTAGAACTACTGTTCCTTTCTTCAACTTTTTGCCCTTGACCCAACAAGACTTATGTTGATGTGGATCTTGACTTGTTCAATATCCCAAATCACAGGTTGGTCTTTATAGCTAACTTCTCAATCTATGGTTCAATAACTTACGAAGTCCTTGACAAATGTGGGTGAATGGAATAAGATCCTTGAGAAAGCTTCATTTCTTAATTTCTAAGCTGAGCAGACAAGATACCCACTCCTGATACGCACTTCACTTTTAAGGTGTATTAGATTAAGTGCATGAAAACTGACACGTTTAAAAATTGCTTCTCTGAAAATCTTGGTCTAATGCTTGGTTGCTTGCTTGAAAGATTCATCTCTTAAGTAAGTCTAAATAATTTTTCTTCAGAATGGTAGCTGCACTGATTTGAGTTCTTCATAAAAACAAAAGCAAGAGAGCCACTTAAATTTGGAATGGTTTTGTCCTCTAAGGCAAAAGAGATTTTTCAGAAATGCCCTTGTCTTGTAGGAAGATTAACCAACCTCAGGGCTTTACATTTCTGCTGCTTTCCTCATGTAGAGGAGAATAGATGTGGTTCTTTCCTTTCCTACGCTGCCTCCAGCACCACTCTTCTGTGGTTTTTAAGGAGTGCCATCTCTTTTCACCAAGTACTGGAAGTTACCACATTATGAGCTCAGTCAAGCACAAAGTTAAACTTTAGCTGGCTTTATCAGTGTTCTTGAAGGGTTAACTTTCCTAAGGTACATAAGCTTTACAGCAGAAGGAGTGAAGAGAGAGATCAGGCCATTTATCTTAAAAGTCAGTTCTTGACAATGGTCACAATGGAAGGGTTTAGAGGTTGCTGTTTTATTTAAGAGAATGTGGTATCAACAAATAGGGTTTTTCAGTATTGATTTCGGTAGTACACGTTGAGTTAAAAGTCATGATGTATTTTGGCAGAAGATTGCATTTCAGTATAGTTTCCAAAATAAATAGCTTTTAATAATTTAAATTTAAAATTATGTTGTGGCTGTTTACAAGTGTTTATGCTTATATAAAAAATACAAAGAAACCTTTTCAAATAAAGCCAAATTTGTTACTGCCATAGATGTGTCAAGGTTTGTATGGTGGCAATTCTAATGGTGGCGCTAGTGAGACTAAGACTGGGAGGAGAGGTACAACTGTAACAATGCTGTGTTGTAGAATTAATTATGTGGTTGTTTTGACACGCTGCGAAGTGACAACTTCTCAGATATACTATGTCCAGAGTCTCCCACTGTATACAGAGAAACATGCAGCAGAGTAATCTTACATTTAAGGGTGACTTGGTATAGTCCTAACAGCTTCCAAGAATTTTCAGCACCATCACAGTTCACTAAAAATTAATTCTTGCCGTCTGACATGGGTTTGTCTGACATGAGTTTTTTGGCTTTCTATGCCTTCAGGCATGTCTTATTCCTATTTTCCTTAATGGGATTCCTGAGTTTTTCTAGTTTGTGTTGTTTTTCTAACTTTTTTGTTTATTTATATCATTCTAGTGTAGGGCACTCCTGATCTGCAACTGTTCTGGTCTTTGAAAATATGTTATGAGAATAAATGATAACAGTTAGTCATTTCCATCAAATTGCTTAATTTGAATTCTTTACAATTTTCAAAAACTTAATAAATTAGTAGCTTACAACTTAGAAGCGTAACTCTGAATAAGTAACTCAAACGGAAGGAAGTGCTGAAATTGTTAGATACTTTACTACAAGAGCATTTGCTAACTTTGTTGCACAGAAGTATTTGCAGATCAGCATTGCTGAATACTAGAGAGATTCTACATATTTTATTCTTCATATCCTCAGTTGCGCTTTTGTATTGCTGCAGTAAAATTCTGTGCATCAAACAAGTTACTTTCATGTAGCAAACGTGGTGGACTGTAGTTAATCCTTCGTTTTTTACGGGTAAATGCAAACTGAGTGAATCTGTTTTTTCCATGCATACTAACTATTGCAAGGTTCGTAGTAACAGATGTTCCAAAGAAGAACCTGTTTTGTTTGTAGTCTTCAGTAGCATTTCTTACCAGCAGGAGCCAGTGCAGTGTTTCTGCCATTCATTGTCCTCTGTGCAAATACTTCAGAATGCCATCTTAAATTGTCTCTAGGCAGTGATTAAAAATCTCATTAATATTTTCTTATTAAAAGCAACAACAACATTTTTAGTTTTGCATGGGAATAAAGTCAACGTTACATAATCTATTTAGAACAGTTTAAAACTTTAGTATGGCAGCTGTTCTGTGCTTATCTTTGTAATACAAGAATGATTCTTCCTGGTGCCTGTGTATTTAAGTGTGATTAGATTAATCTGAGAATTAATGAAACACATGTGATTACCAGATAATTCTTAAATAGCTACCCTTAGATGCCCTAAGTGTAAATGACTATAAAAAGAACACTTAACTATATGTTCTGCAGAAGTTCAGGGTTTCAGAATTTGGAGCCACAGTGCACATCTGACCTCAACATCAAAACACATGAAATTCCAGTGCAAAAGAAGGACTACTGGCTCTTTTTGGAGGAAACCCTGGGACACGAGAAACTTTTAACTGTGACCAGGGGGGTAGCAGGTGGAACAGGTAATAACAGCAGCTAGAATTAGATACTTTTGGATCTCTAAAACTGACTCTAGGTCATAGAAAGTGTTTTGTAGTATAGAGTCACTGGAAACTTTAAGGATAATATAGCAAAGACATTTTTGTTCAAGCTTCTCTGTAACTACCGAGAGCTGCATATTTTGCTTTTTTTGGTCTTGGGCATCTCTCAAATATATGTTCAACTAAATTCAAAATTTTAATCAACTCTAAGGTTTTCCTAAAAATCCACTGGTTTTAAATAGAGGTTTAAAACAAGATCATTTTCAGTAGTAAAGTAAAGTATGTTTCAAGTTCTGCCATTTAAACTACTAAAATTTCGGTGTATAATTTTATCTTCCAAAATAAATCTTTGGTTGTCTCACTGGGACAGTACATTCACTTCTTGGTTTAAGCTTTTGCTACATGGAGACAGCTTCCTCTGCTGCCAGCATGTATTTGCTTCTTTTAGATCTGTCCTCTGACTGCCCGCATACTCCCCTTGCCCCAAAAAATCAAGGCGTTTGACCATATCAGCTGATTCTAAGAGTGGGGAAGAAATAACACGCAATTCCCAGTAACGTGCAAAGTTAAAAGCAAGCAAAAAAAAAACCAGGATGACCCCAAAACCCTACAGCGACTCCTTGTCAGACAGCTTGAAATTTTGATTTAGCTAACTTAAGACCAATGAAACTATGGAAAATGTTCACCAGTTTGCTTTCAGACCAACTCTGCTGCATGTATTCATAAGTTCCATAAAGATTGCATGCTTTCTGTTTAATACGAACTGTATATTTTTTTTCACACCCATCCTTGCTTTTTATATTTTATTTTTGTTTCCCTTCCCTTGGTTGGATGCCTGTGTGTGTTTATTCCAAATCCCTGTCCAGTCCTGGAGTTTGAACTGCGGAAAGCCAAGGAGACCATACAGGCCCTCCGAGCCAACCTGACTCAGGCTGCAGGTGGTGTACATAAACCTTTTCTTAAGTCTCTACTTTGAACAATGTAGAAGTAGCTGAGCTCATCCTGTGTGAGAGAGTAAAATTTAGTTACTTTTTTCTTTCCTCTCCAGAAAATGAAGTTCCTTTGCAGGAACGAAAAAATTATAAATCAAGTCCTGAAATTCAGGTAGGTGGCTGGTGATAACTGAGCTTTGCATGGACTTTTAAGAAGGATATGCTTCCATAGTTGGAAGGAAGATGAACTGAAGATGTTGTGTATTTTATCTGGTTTTACAGGAGCCCATCAGACCTCTTGAGAAAAGAGCTCTAAACTTCCTAGTTAATGAATTTTTATTGAAGAATAGTTACAAGCTTACATCAATAACATTTTCAGATGAAAATCATGATCAGGTAAAGTTTCTTTTTTGTTTGTTTGCTTTTGTGGGGTGTGTGGTTTTTTTTTTTTGCATGCCTGCTTTCCATATTCTGATCTTGTCATAAACTGAAGTGAACTTAGATTATATTTCCTGTGTATGTAGTTCACTTTATACGTGTAAGTATTATAGGAGTTAAATATGTTAGCATTTTCATACATAAACCGTGGTTTGAAAACACAGCACTTGGAGTATTTTCCCAGAATTTGTAGGAAGGAGTCAGAATGCTTGAATTCTTTAAATGAAGCAAAAGAAGAACAACAGTGGGAATTATAGGTAGTTATACCCTTTCAGTTAAACTAAAGGGTCTGGATGTAGTAAGTTTTGAACATAATCTTTTCCATAAATCATACTGAATTGATTTGAGTGGGATATACAATGTACTCATTGTCATCTCCTCATGCTCACTCATGCGTGTGAGTATACTTAATCATACCGTGGCATTGAATACAGTCTTGGGGAAGCTGTCAGTCATCAGGTGTTATCTTAGATATTTCCAAACATAGCTGTGCTTTGATGCATTATTTTTAAGATGATGAGTTTTTTGTCTCTGTTGCCTTGCATTTCATGGGAAAAATTTCTTCAAATGTTTGGAAGGTTCTGATTACATCCTGACTGTTACTGTGTGAACACAACACCCAGTGCCATAAACACCCAGTATAATTTCAGCACTCAAACGTTGCCAGAAGAATTAAATACTGAATTTCAGCCAGTTTGATCTATAACTGGTCTTCTTAAATTATTCCTACAATTCATATCCTAATCTATAAAGAGAATGGTTTGTTAAGCAGATTTCTGGATCATCCACTTAAGATTTAAGTGCTAGTTTTCATACAAATACGTATAAGGATACAGCCCCAAAAAGAGAAAATATGGATAATTTATCCTTACGTTTTAGTGTTCTCATCTGAAAATGTTTTATGTTTTGAGACGATTAGCAAAAAGAAGGGAAAGCTCTGAATTCTAAAAGGGAGATATAAGCATACTACAGTTAACATAGAATGCAATGTTTTTCCTAAATTATTCACATCATTCTTTCAGGAAATAATCTTTCTTCAAATAGGTGTATGTAACCAGACTATGGAAGAATATAGTGGAAATTGTGAACAATAGGAAAAAGAGATTAAAAAATTGAAAATTAATGTCATTAGAGATCATCCCAACTCTTGCATAACAGCGCAGGTGCTTGCATAATATATATGGATATGGAATAATCTTGTAATAATAGGACTGTAACATGTGAATGAGAAAAGGAAGGATATATAGTGGTGGTTTGAGACAGGAGGCCCTAGTATTGTGTACACCTCTACACAATTAATAGAGTTATGTCTGAATTTCACCAAGAATGTGCACCCTGTCTGTCAGTCACTTACAGAGCCATTTGACTCTGCTTCTGTAAAGTTACACCTGATGTGTGAATGAGATGGGAACAGAACAGTCCCCCTATCAGCAGAAAGCCTTCTATCAACTTCACTGGCTTCTGGTGGAATTTGATCAGCGTTATATCTGACTCTAAAAAAAGTGTTCGTGTCCTAGAAAAGAACCAAATTGTGATGTGTGTTTTTGGAAGGTCCTCTCTTTAGTACATTACCTAGAGCTGCCTTCAGGGTGAAACTGCTTTGGGTGCTGCAATGGATCCTTTTTCTACTTCTGTTTCTTGCTATCTGATAGAAGATTTTTGTCTCCTTTATCTCCAGTGCAGTCTTCACATGATTATTTTACTGTTGTATGATCTGCGGTCAAATGAGGAAGAGAAATTAACATAAAGAAATATGTTGTATGTTTTAATTTCTCTTATTCCTTTGAAGGATTTTGAACTTTGGGATGATGTAGGGTTGAACATTCCAAAACCTCCTGACCTGCTACAACTCTATCGTGACTTTGGTAACCATCACGTTACTGCGAGAGATGTGGTGGATGTATCAGTTGGTGTAGACGACGATGAGTTAGAGGCTGCTACTCCTGTACTTGGGAGCATTCCTGTATTTGAAACGGCACCACAGTCAATAGAAGTAAGAGATTGTATGGAAGAAATGTTTCTGATTGCAGTACTACTTAACTTTATTGTACTAAACTCTTCTGTTTCTATCTTATATTTAGCAATGTTTAATAGTGCAAAAACTAGAAGATCAAATTAATGTGTTAAACAGTGAGAAATGGTCTTTGATGGAACAAATCCGAAGACTTGAGAGGTATGTACTTATCAGTCTGCTTGACTGCTGATAAATGTTGGAATAACTTCTCAATGTTTTTCTAGCACACATATGAAAACATACAACTTAAAAAATTACTAGGAATTCTTCAGAGCAGGGAGGTCTTTTTAATAAGTGGTATTTGATTTTGAAAAGGCAGAGACTTCCAACTATTTTGATTTTATTACTTACATAATTTAGTTTTGTCATCAGTTTTGTTCTTTCAAAGCAACTTCGTTATCTACTACTTTGGAAACAGAATCAGTTCTGATGTGTTTTGTGTAGGTTTTCTCTTCAGTCAGCTTTATTTCACTTCTTAGTACTATAGTGTGTACAGCTTGCAAACACTGTTAGAAAGATGTTTGTTTTAACAGCTTATTTCAACACAGTGTTTTTTTCTAGAGAGCAAGGCTAGTAGAAATGACAATGTCTTTAACAACAGGAACAAAAAAATGAGACTCTAAAAGTTGGGTCAGAACACAGGATTCTGTAAGATGTCATTTCTCTTGAGCTGCACCAATACAACATATGGGCAAGTGCGTAATTTTTAAGTGTCTGTATTGACTTGCATAGTTACTATTTCAAAGCCAGGTGGGATAGTATATATTCATTCACTGCTACAGTATTTTAAGTTTTGCATCCCAGATAGAGTTCAATCTTATGACAATTTGTGTCTCAGTGTTCAGATTTCAGCCATAAGTGGAGAACAATATTGTTAGTCACTTACTTCGTTGATGCACTCACTGATTACAACATTTTTCCTACTACTAATTATTGACTAAACTGCTTTAAACCATTGCGCATTGAACAGCTTGTGTGATGTAAGTTACTTCTGCTAAAGGAATTTTTTAGCATGCCTAGAGTTGAAGAGGGAGCTCTTCAGTATGTTGTCCTTATTTCTGCACTTCAGTCTTGCGATTCCAACAACCTTCTCGTGAAAGCTACAAAAATATTTCATTTTGCTTTTCCTTTTTTAGTGAAATAGATTTTCTCAAGAATGAAAACTTTCCTGTGTCAACAGTTTATAGTGTAGCTCCCCATCCTTCTTTAAAACAAGTGCCTCTCACAGTCTCAGAGGACAATGGACGGTACTTGGATATCAAGAGCTCTGAGAATGACGATAAACATGGAAACACTGGAGAAACAAGCCTTTCTTTATCAGCTGAAGTGGATTCACGGACTTCTAAAGATGATACGCTAAGTTCTGTGCCCTGTAAAGAAACAGAGAAACTGTCTTCTTGTGCTCCATCAACTAAAGCTGCAGTCCACTTCGATAAACCTAATAGGTCAGTGGTAGATTTTAAACTCGAATGTCTTAATTAAAAACTCTTGTAAAGTTCACAGATTTTTCTAACAGTAAAATCTGCAGAATCCTTAGATCACTTGTGTTTTGAATGCAAGCGAAAGCTCTTTAGGTTACAGTGCTGGTATTTTCATATTGCTCCTAATCTTCTTAGGAATGAGTACATTTTACAAACTTATATTTTAAGTATTAAGTTTAAGGGTTTCTTTTCACCTCCTACTTGTTTCTAAAACCAGGCCTTTTCCTTGCAACAACAACAATTAAAAAAAAAAAAGCTGAAATGGTGAATGGAAAGACAGGATGTTTCCATTCTCTTTTTGAAATCTTAATTTCATAATCAACTCTTTTCTGTTTCTGCTTGAAGAGTGTTTGGGAAATGTTTTTACTTTTCTTATCTAAGACCTGTATGGGGTTTTTCTGGTGGTGTTTTTGTTTTGTGGGTTTTTTTGCGGTGGTGGTTTGTTTTGGTTTGGGTTTTTTGTGGGTTTTTGTTTGTTTTTTAATTATTTAAATAATGGGAAAGGTTATCTGGCATTCTGCTTTTTGAGTTTTGAATTTGGGGCAAGTCTTCACTGAGGAACTATGATTCTTTTAATTAAAATAGGGTATTCATCTTCTGTTATTACATGGAGACTGAGTTTATGTGTCTGAGTGTTCTTGAGAAAACCTCTCCAATCTTTTAGGTATTATAGTGAAAAGAGGCAATAACATGTTCATTAAGTAATAGATAAACCACTGTGTAGCTGTCAGGAGTAACATGAATCACAAACTTAATGAGGGTATTATTTTTAAAATAATATTGTGGACAAAGATGCCCATGAGCTCACCTTACGGTCTTATCGCTGCTATTCCTAGGGGAGCAGGTAGCCATCCTGCGTAGTGTTTTGTCAGTTCCCTCAGCGTTCTTTTGCTGGTGTTGATACAGTAATATGTTTCTGGAATTATCTTCCATCTGAAAATACCAAGTAGAAATATATGTGTGATATTCTGTGCAGATGGAAAATCATTGCAAGCTGGAGGGAGGAAGAAGAACAAAACAAAGCAAAAGAGTTGCTATCCCTGCTAGTAATTACTTTTCTTGCAGACTCTAAGTATGCTGTTTTTCCTGGATTTATTGTATTTCTTGTACTCAGTCCTAGCGGCAGGAACACTTTTTCAGTGACTTCTTAACATTAGAATAGAACAGGAGGAAAGTTTTTCTGACTTCTGAATACAGTACCTCAGAGTCTTACTACAAATTTCTTCTAGTTGAATATACTAGTGTTTAACAGGAAAGTAGAACTCTGCTTAGATTTTTCAGGAAAAATTTGCAGTAGTTCCATTTAAGCTTTCCAGGTTTTGGGTTGTGGTGGAGTTTGGTTTTTTGTTTGTTTGTTGGGGTCTAAAAATTTTTTTAATTACTATTTTTTATTTCATCTCCTAGATGAATGTCTGGACTATGTAACATTCAGAACTCACAGCTGTTATACACTGATTGCTGTAAACTTGTCTGCCTACTTTCATCTGGCTGGTTGGCAAGTTTCTTTTTGTTCGGAGTAATTGGGAGTGCTGAGAGGCGTTAAGTGCATGAATATTAGATGGATGATTTTTGGGGATTGTGAGGGTGGGTATCAAAATAGCCGGAGATCACTGAGTGAGGAAGGAACTGTGAGTATCTCCAGTGGGATTTATGACAGTAGTCTCTAGAAAAACAATTTATTTTGCTCACAGCTCCTTTAAATATAACTGCACATGGATTTATTTGAGAAATAGTTAACTCAATAGGTATCCAAGGCTTTATTTAACTTCAGAAGTCCCCTTAAATGGCGTTCACTGCAGAAATATGTAATGCAGACATAAAATGCAGCTATTTTTGTAATGAGTTTTGGTCTTAACATGTCAGTGAAGGATGAAAGGAGACCGTATTTGGTAGGGTTTTATAGATCTGTATCACTAAATTTTCTTCCTGGATTATGCACTTGGTTTATAATGATACAGTAAACCTTTTCATTAAGAATTACAATCTTTAAGTATTTTGAGATTTGTGAGAGAAGCAGCACTATAGAATTGCTGAGTATTTATTTCAGTCCAGGGCTGATTATTTATAGATCATCATGACTACAAGTTGTTCAGAATGCATTAAAAGGTATTAAAAACGAAGGCTCCATCCCAGAAGGCAAAGATTGTTACTGCTGCGGCTGGGGAGTGGATTCATGGCATAAATCTTGCCCAGATGGGAAATGAGGCTAGAAGAGCAAGTGGCCAGCTTTTTGTGACTGCAGCCGGAGCAGCTGTGCGTGCATGCCCGCAGGAGGATGTGACCATCGTTGGAGAAAGGCCTGCTCAACAGATGGCGGCAGAAAGCACTAGCAGCAGTTGGAGTTGACCACACCACATCTATTTATTCAACTCATTTTAGATGTTTGGTAGTTTGCACCTAATACAAGTTGCTTTTTGTATAGAACATACTGACTTTTTCAGTAAATTGACTCTTCTGTCCCAGTGTAACATGGAATAGAATAGTAGTGCTTGGGGTTTGTATTCATTATGCTTTCTCATATTTGAACGTCTTCACTGCTGGCATCTGTTCATCCTTGAAAAGACTTCCCACAGACGTGTGTGCAAGAGGTCTGGGTTTGTCATCGTTCTGTCCAGCACAGCCATCAAGGATTACTAGGTTTCATCAAGGAGAACCTTTCTTGACTCTAAATACAGCCAGCAATCGTAATGGGATCCGTGCTGCCCAGAGCTTGCAGTTAATTAACCCACAGGGAAATTTAGTGACATATTGTCAGACTTAGTTTTCAGTCTCTGCAAAATGTGCATAGAACTTTTGCCCTTATCTGGGATTTTAATTAAGGTTTCAAGTGGCGAAGGATCTGATGTTCTGTGGAACAAATGCCAGGGTGAAGGATAGCACAGGCAGAGGGCTGGCCAAGGCCTTGACACTCTCCTGATATTAAGCTTCTGCTCTGCAATGCTTGTTTCTGTTCTCCCAGTATAAATAAACCTTAAAGCCTTGAGTGGAGCCTGTAAATCTGTCATTCAAACATACTTTTCTGGAATAAGGACTAACATGCTGTTAAACAGAGGTCTGTTGCAACTCGCTACCATCTCAGTCATTTAATAGCTTTTTAAAAGTGAACCAGTGCACAAAACCATGCTGATTGGAATTAAAGCAAACTTAATTCTTTAAAATTTAAAACATGCTTTTAAAATGCACACTGTCAAGAAAGAAACTTGATTTTAAGTAAATAACGTAAACTATTATTTATCATATTTTGTAAATAGCCAGAAAGAGTAAAACTGCTCTGCTATATTTATCTGTATCCTACTGGGTTAGTTTAAACTAGAGGGTGGTGAAGCACTGGAACAGGTTGCCCAGAGAAGCTGTGGATGCCCCATCCCTGGAAGTGTTCAAGGCCAGGCTGGATGAGGCTTTGAGCAACCTGGTCTAGTGGAAGGTGTCCCTGCCCATGGCAGGGGGGTTGGAACTAGATGGTCTTTAAGGTCCCTTCCAACCCAAACCGTTCTGTGAGTCTATGGTTCTTAACAATTGTAAGTAGGAAGTTAGATTCATAATATGGGTGTTTTGTTAGCAAAGGGTGACTGGTGATGGGTCTACTGTAAGCAGTGTGATATTTAAATTCATTAGATAAATATATATATGTCCATACACATAATCGCATGTGTGTAGGATTTGGTGTGCTTCGGTGCACAAAATCCTATTTTTAAAGGGTTGAAAGGTGAAATAGGAATTGCTTCCTCCCTTAAGCTTGCATAGTGTCATTAGAGCATTCGAACAGCAAATGATAGAAGGTGAGATGCTTTCTGCGGATGCTTTCAGAAGATAAATGTTCTTTTTACTCTTTAGGCCTAGTAGATGGGACAGTGTTAAATAAATAGAGGCCTCAGATAAGGTAGGTGGAGTTGTTATTACTGGGAAAAATAAGATGCTGCTAATTTATGTAATGGTCAGTCCAGTAACTGTTTCCTGAGAACATTTCTGCAAAATTAACCTTCTCAGAGAAGGTTGTTTTGAGACTCTTATCAAGGTTTTGCGTGTATGCTTAAGGCTTGGAGTAGCTCAGCTGCATTGGCTGGTGCTGTGCATGCCCATGAGGCAGCACTTCCAGAGATACACATCTGCACTGGAGATTAGGCAGCAATTTAAGGTTAGTTTGAGGCTCTTACTATACATTTGAATTGAACATTTGGATTCTGCAGTGGCAGTTGAGAGATCTCTATTTGTAAGCTTGTAAGTGACTGACTACCCAAACGTTTTTATGCAATGTGCGGAATCAGAGCATTAAGGAAAAATGCTGTTTCTTATGATTTCGCTCTTCCCCCACCACCACCACCACCCTGTTTGCATAATTGCATGCTTCCTCTTCTATTGCTAAAGCTTCCTTTTCTTCATGCTTTAGTCCTATTTTTGTCTGTGCAGCAGTTTGAAAGATGTTAGATTTTTTGGAACTAAAAGTAACTTCTTAATTGGGACACCCACTTTTCTTGCTACAAACTAAACACCTTAAAAGTTCAAGATAATTTAACCCAAAGCTTTCTGCAGTATGCTTCACTTAAAACATGCTTTCTGAATGTCATTTTACCTAGCTGGTTAAACGGGAGTGAAAGGACTTGTTCAGTCACCTTTCTGATTGATGGTTTTTTCCCCTCTGCCTTTTTGATGATATTTCAGGAAATTGTCACCAGCTTTCCATCAAGCACTACTGTCTTTCTGTCGGATGTCAGCAGACAGCCGTTTGGGATCAGAGGTACATTTCCCAGTTGACATATAAAACAAGAAGATCCTTTATGCTGCATGGCAGTAATAGTTAAACAAGTAATAATTACTTTGAAACCAGACTTAGTAACCTGCATGGAGAGAGAAATTTATGTGCATGAAACTTAGGAAATAAGGATGTGCTTTCAGATTTTAGCTTAAATATGAAACCTAGTCATAGATATGTAATTACTGGGAAGTTTTGAGTCTCTACAAGTGGATTCATGCTTTTGAAGTCACTGCCAGATCAAAAATTTACGCTTAATGTGTATGAGTAAATTAAGTGTTTTCTGGTAACTGATCAGCGTGCTGTGATTCTTGTTATCCCTTTGAATCAATATTTGACTGTTCCTGTGCTTCATTTAAAATAAACAAACAAACAAAAAACTAACAACTTGGTTTTCTAGGTATCTCGGATTGCAGACAGTGAAAAAAGTGTCATGTTAATGTTGGGACGCTGCCTGCCTCATATTGTTCCTAATGTGCTGCTTGCAAAGCGAGAGGTGAGGAACCCTGAAATTCTGCTTTTTATTTTTACCAGGTTGCTTTCTTACTCATTTTGAAGATGTGTCTAATTTCATGAAAGTCTGTTATTTGCAATCATGTTCTTACTATAGTGCATGCATCTCTGCTCCTAGAAAATGGTTTTATGCCTCTGTCAGGTGAGTTCAGTAAACCTGCATGGTATCCTAATATTTCTTCCTTTGATTAAGGCACCCGTTAGCGTTCAGCAAGACTGACTGTTACTGTAGGTCCATCTCTTTGTGGTAGCACAGATATCTTTGTTAGAGAACACCATGGTTAATGTGTGTTACAAAGAGCAGAGGATACAAGTTCAAATATTAAATTTGGGTTATTTTGTCTATCAGTTTTAATAAGAATGTTCAGGGGTTTTTTTTGCAACACTTGGTACTTCAACAGAAGATTTATTTTACCATCTTTTTCTAGAAGCTCCATGTATCAGCCAAGACAAGGTTCATCAAAAACACCCCATCATAAGAAAATTAGCTATCTTGCTTATATGTTTTTCTTAAATTTAAAATGAAGCTAAATAAAATTATGAAAATAATGTTTATTTTTAATGTAAATGAAGATGGTGTTTTGCATAATCATTCATATTACATAGTTTAGAAAAGGAGGACTGTGATTGAAGATGGAAAAAAAAAAGGACTGGTTTTGTATTGCTTTGTAAATGTTGCACATTGAGAAATGTGTAAAAATAAAAAATAAGAAAATACATCAAACGAAAACTCAGTGGCCTCACAGTTTGCACTGAAATAAAGAGTTTGAATTAGCATAGCTCGTTAAGTGAGTATAGTCCTTATTGAGGGGACCCTACAGCATGGTAGACTGAGTAGTGTGTTTTGCATGAATTCATTTTAAGGCTTTGAAAAATCCTTAAGAAATTTGTACTGATCCAATAATCTGAAATTTTATAACGTGATTAATTATCGGCAGTCAACTTGGTGAGTTTGAGATGTACCACGTTTTGAAAGTCTCAGACTTCATAGAAGTGTTTGTGGTTTGGGCTTTGATGTTTGTGGGTGGTGGTTTTTTTTTTTTTGCTGTGGGGGGAGGGGTGTTAACTGGGTGCTCTGGAAATGGTTCTGTTCGTGGTCTTTCACAATAATTCTGTGAATGTTCCTCGATCAGTGTTTAATTCCTGATTTCTTATTTATTCCTTCCCACTGCTTGGCAGGATATGGTATTTTGGCTTATTTTCACAGCTTGTAGTATAATCTGTGTAATGCATTTAATATTTTTTTGTGACCTTTTGGGCTATTTCCTACTTTTTTACAGTTGAGGTTACATTTGATTACATGTATTTTTGCCTTAAAGGAATCATGTGTTTCAATTTGACTGAAAAAGCCGCAAGTGAAGATTGTGTAACTGGATTGCATGGGATGCTTAATGTTCCAAGAACTGAAATTTGCTTTAAAAATAGCGTTTCTCAGTAACCACCCATTGCTGTAACTATTGTGATGTTCTCTCAGGTGTAGTCGTGCAATTTGAAGGAAAACTGGGGCAGACCATCTGTTAGTATTTATTAATAATCAGCATTACGAAAAGCTAACCTAAGATCACCGGTCTGCTCTGAAAAGATACAGTGGTAGTATTTCAGATCTTACCCTGTTAGTGTGTTAGACATGGGAATTAAACATAATTTTGTGATGACTCCCTGAAGTACCTGTCTTTGTTCTTTAAGCATCCATCATGTTGAAATTGGTTACAAAGCCTTAACCTGAATTTGTTGTGCTATACATGTTCATTTTGGAGAACTTGGGTTTGTGGAGGTTGACAGTCTCTCAGTGGGTGTTGTCCTTCACCAGAGACTCAGCAGCCATTTCACCAGTGCTTTTACCCCTCTTAAAGTCAGTAGCAGCCTGCCTGACCTGGTCATAAGTGGTCCTGTAAATATCACAGTTGACATCTGAGCGACCGGTTAGTGTCAGAATGTCAGACACACTTCTGAAATTACTTCTGGGTTTTAGGGTGGGTTTTTTTGTGTATTAGTGCAGCTTTAATTGTTCTTCAGTGTCTGTAGTTTAGGTTCTGATGGAAGATAAAAAAGAAGGTAAAATACAGTACTGAGTAGGGCGGCTGAAGAGATCGTTTTAGTTGTATCTAAAAGCACAGTTCAACCAGGTAAAATCAATAACACTTAATATGTGCTGAAAGCAATTCATAGTCATTAAAATTCCACGTATCAACATACAACTCTAATGTTGTTTTTATCCCAGTGGGCTAGTTTATCCTACCTGTTTGAAAACATGTATGCCACTGTTTAGATTTGTATGTGAATGCCCTCACAAAGGAGATACTGCAAGCCAATAGTAATTGGAATGAAAAGTAACAAAATGCTAAAAATGTATTCTTCAAAAAAAACCAACCCATCCCTTTGGCTGTTTATGCAGTCTGTGGTAATGCTTCTTGCCAATGAACAGATTGAGATCATAAAATTTTATCTGCATTGGAATCTGCTTTCTGAAATGTGTGTTTACCACTTCAAACTAAAATACATTTAAGATCATAAAAAATACTAAATCAAGCACCTTCTTTCTACTTGTGAGGACATATACCATAAAAAGATTCCTTTGCTTTTCTCTAATTACAGTTTAGCCAATTTTTTAACATTTTTGCAATAACTGGTCAATGCAATACTGATTTCTCACCCTGGTAAGTTGTAAAAGTATGGGTTTTTTGTCAGGTAACAGGAGTAACTTTGTTTGTATGTTCAACTTCCACATCCTGCAGTATGTAGTCTCTTAGTGGAGTTTGAGACAGAGTAAAGTTTTTGGCTTACTATCAGGATCTTGTTACTCTTGTTCTTAACAAGGAATGCTCTCCCTTAATTATAAGTACCTTTCATCTCACCTATTCCAGGGTTAGTTTCTGTAACTTTCATTTGTGTTACGCACACTTAGCAAAATCATGTTAGTAGTGGTGCACATTCAGTAGACCATTAAGATTTTATGCTGAGAAACATTTATATACATGTTAAGAATAGTTTTGCTTTTATTTCTTTACAAAATTGAAGCAAAGATAATGCTGTTATCTGCAAACTCTGAATGAGTGGCATTCTCGACTCTGCTAGAAGAAAGTAACGCTCTAGATTTGAGGTGGTTCACGTTCATGTGTAGCAACTGCCCGTAGACACCACTGAGGCACTTCCATTCCCTGGCATGTTTCGTAGGTAACCATCTCTTACAACACAGTAGAACTGAATATCTTATTATACATTTTCATCTCAGTCTTAAGCTTTAAAAGCCATGAAATACTGTCTTTGATTAAAAAATGTAAAACAAGGCTGGTGTCAGAGCTTGGCAGTATATTTAAGCGACTCTTTCCAGTGGCAGGGTCAAAGAGATGTCATTCTGGTTGGATATGGATAAAGGTATGTAAGTTTGAGTTCCTAGGCATGAAAATTGTCAGTCATCGGTATCTTCTAAATGACTGTTTCTGTTTCACAGAGTAGGGAAGAATAGAAAAATTTAACTGAACAATTAAAATACTTTGTTACTCTGAAAAACTTAGATTGTGGTAGGGTTCCATAGATTCGGTTTCTGAAAAACAGGGATACTGACCACAGCCTCTTCACTGGTTCTATTCTGGTTGGTGTGGAGTGTTGGTTTTGGTCTGGGGGGCTTTTTTGGTTTGGGGGTGAGGTTCCCACACACATAAGAGAGTCATAACCATTTTTTAATCCAAGTCCTTGAGTTCCCTTCTCTGAATATGAGGGGTTAGTGTATTTGTCTTAGAATGAAATAGCTCTGTCTTAGAGTACCATTTTCATCTCTGGTCTGAAAGCTGATGTCTTTCAACACTATGTCTTTAACCATAACACAATTCATGGATGCAAGGAGTTGAATTTAATGTTTGTTAATTGAATTGCCAATTGTTACTAGTTTTATTACAGTAGTTTCATATGCAGGTTTCCAAATAAGCAGTGAATATAAATGAAGAAATACAAAGGTTTTTTGACACCCATATCTGCATTAATTCATATGTAGAAGCATCCCTTTGGGATCTATGAGAGGCTTAATTTGGATTCTTCAATATTAGTCTCATCCCATGAAAAGTAATTAGAGTTGTAATTTTAATATTAGTAAGTAGCACAAAGTTCTGCGACACGTATTAATCCTATGATTAAATATTTTTTCATTTTAAATCTAAAAGGATGAATTCTGAACTTTAAATATGCCCTTTCACAAGAGACACTGTATCCGTAATTTTGTTAATACCTGCAGCTATTTCAGTTGCTGCAAATAAGATTATTTTATTTACTGGTTGACAGAGGCCAAGTTATAGAAAAAATTTAACAAAGCATTGAGTCACAGTGTAAACACTGAGTGTTGGAGAAGATTAAAAGGGATGCATTTACAAAACTCGATCATAACGTCAGCCTGGTTTATGTATAATGTTGTCACCCGTTTGTCGTATCATTACATAAATACTTGAAATAATAAAAAAGCTGACTGTCCTAACCTATTGAAGTAGCCGGTCTTGACACTTAAGGCTGATTAACTTTATTCTTTGAGATAATTATTTTGCGTATGAGTACTCCAGCAAAAAGACACTAGTCAGGGAGAGAAACTAAGATGTAGAAGACTTGTCGGAAAACTTACATAGGAGGAACTGTTTTTCATGTAGTTGAGGTGATATCAGTTACCATTAAAAAGTCACTTCTAAGTTCTACTCCACATGCCCATGTAAATGTTGTCTTTACTGAGAACTTGAATCAGCTCAAATAGCAAATCCTGTTCAAAGATAAGAGAACATGTTGTTGTAAGTTAGGGAGAAGCTGTATAAAGGCACTGTGGTGAAGAAAAAGGGAGTTTTCCTTTGGAGAGACCTACGTGGACAGTTATGCCAAAGTACAACAGAGAGAGACGGGTTGTTTCAGTTCTCCTGGGCAGCGTGTTAGTTCAGCTTCGTAGCCTTGTCCATGGTTAGCCGGTGTGTAGCTTATCTCACAGTAAAAGCAAACTACCTTTTTCCTCTCTGTTCTACGTCTGAGTGGCTCACAGAGTAAACTGCGCAGATACCTACTTGACTTGTCCGTAGTGGAGCTGAGACTTGTCAAGTTGCAAGTGCTGACAGTGTTGTAATGGCTGTCTGCTTGGCATCTAATGGGAAACGGCATCGCAGTTCTGAGAGTTGCTCCTCGTGGTTATTGTTGGCTAACACCAACAGGGACTAATCGGTTTTCCAAAGTCAGAGGCAAAAGGGAAAAGAGGGACTTGAGGGATGAACAGGACATTTAGGAAGGACCCTAAATTAAATAGAGGAAAGGTTGTTTCTTTGTTTTAAATTTATGTTCTTGTTTTATGACTGTCAGCACAAGTGGTATTCCTTCCCAAGGAAGGCAGTGTTTCAAGTAGCACTGGAAGTCCTCTCCTTGATTATTAATCATTATGTGCAGTCTCCATAACAGTGTTATCAACTTTCCTCTTGAACTTAAACTGCCAAATGCTAATATGATTGTGTCTTATTGGAAAATGTACCACTATCTACAGCATTTCTCTGCTGTTCTTGAGAATGAAAAATCTGAGATTTATTGGACAAATCTACACCCTTAACAGCAAAGAGTGAGCTCGAACCTAACTGTAGGTTGGTTTTGGGTTTTTTTTTTCCTTAATCATTCTGAATATCCTGAGAAGAATCTATCCCCGTTGAAGTCTTTGGGAGACTTTGTTTGACCTGTTTTGTCCATCTGAGAGCAGTTTTGTTGTTCTTGTCCCCCAGAAAGTCCCTTTCGCCTCCAGTTTTACCTTCCTGTCCATTAAGTCTCTAGGGAACACATTGTTAAAGACTTCTCACTGTTTCTCCGCTCCCCTTAATAGAAGGAACTGTAGAAGCACTGATGCAGCGATGCAGAGAACACTTTCTTCTCCCATAGTATGCATGAAAGAATGTGACCAATGGACAAGAAAATACAGCTAATTCCGTCAGCTGTAATAACCAGCTTTCTGCAAGGTAAAGAACCAGCCTTGTATCTGCCCCGTGTCAATGGTGTTAGGTCATTCATTAGCCTTTCACACACAAGGTGGTAGTATCCAGGTGAATACTGGGAGGTGTTTTCCCTTCATACAGACTCAGCTGGAAAAAGACAACTTTCTTAACTTCCTTAAATTTGAAAAGAAGGTTTTAAAATAAAAAGTTCATGGCACTATTTTGAAATCTAGCAGTAGTTCTGCATGGGCAGTTTCTTTTGAGTAGGTACTCGAACGTAGTAGGAAAGTCAAGTCAGTGTGGTGGTTTCAACAGATGAAACAAAACCCCCAGATCATAAAAACATACATTTTAATGTCCTATTTCATGGGCTATCTTCTATTTTTTAGAAAATTCTTTGAGTACTTAAGAATAATTGCAAGAGCAGTTGGATAATGTGAACTCAGGTTACCCTGACTTCAGAAAATCGGGTCTCTGTAAAGTAACACAAGGGTTGTTTGACTTAAAGGTTTTTCCATGAGCTATGTGCTTTATGGTGAAGTTAGTAATTATGTTCTGTATCTACAAATTGCAATCTGAGATCCTCTTTAGAATATTATTTCTTTAAAGTATAATTAGTGGTATTTAGAGGTTTTTTTTTTTTCCCCAGATCTTTTTGGGTTGAAACAGTGTTTGCAGGAAAGAAAATGCTTCTGTGAAGTACAAAATAAAAAACTAAACAGGTTGTGCCTTGTCAGAACTATAAATGGGCAAAACCTGAATGTTAAGTATACAAAGAATAAAATCTAACATGCAAGTTATAGAGGGAAAGGAGCTTTCAGCTGAAGAACTTTATTTAGCTCTTTGTGCTGTATAATTTTTAAAGTTTCTTTAATACAGGCTTTCAATTCATGTTATTTTTTGTTGTGCTAGACTTATTTAAAAATAAATCCAAAACCTGGTTCACTGAAAAATATTGAGAAATAGAAATGTCCAAATTGTTTAAATTTATTTCTCATTTCTCCTACTGTGCTTTCAGATTTTTGAAGTGGTAGGTAGGATATTTCCACATGCATTCCTTTGTCTCATCATAAATTCCCTAGTATGTCATTGGCTTAAATATTGCCAGAATACCTTCCAGAATGTTAAAATATATTTTGGGATGTGTCTTCGTCAAATTCATGGGAGAAAACATAGCATCCTGACTAGACTTCTTGTAAAATGAAAACAAAAGCCTATCAGGAGTTGACTAGCTTAGGTAATAGTCTAAAATATTGTTTGATATTTAACATAAACATAGCACTTGCTATTTAGGGAAACAGAAGTTGGGCAGAGAGGGTGTCTTTAATACTGTGCCCACATGTCCACCTTGTGCAACAGGAATACTTTCAAGAACGTTATGGATAGGTCACTTCAAATGTCTGCAAGAAGAAATTGACACCTCCCTGCAAAGTTATCACAAGTAACTATAGATTTTTTCCAAGTTTTGTTTCCAATCTTTCCTAGTAACTTCCAAAGTGTTTCCCACTGTCATCTGTTTGCTTGTCATGGCTTATTAATTTACCAAAGGCTTGTCTGTTGAAAGTGGCTCAGAAGTATGTGGCAGGTGGGAGAGGAAGTTTCCAGATCACTTGCCCATGTTTTCTGTACAGACACCTAGGTTTGTCTTGTTCTTTTCCCCCAACCTCCCAGTATGATGCTTCTATCCCTAAGCTATTAAATCGCCTATAAATCATGTGGCTTCCAAACTCACTTGGAGTAAAGTCTCACATCGACAAGGTCAAGGAAAGGGACTTCCAGTCCTTGTGTTAGACACATTTGTTTCTTGTGGGAATGAATACCATGAACTTTGAAGGCGTATTTAGAAAGGAGGTCTTCACTATCGCGAACAGCCTTGTATTTTCTTTCAGTTAATGTTTTATACAGTATTTTCTTGGTAGTTTGTTCCTTAAGAGAATTTAATTGCTCTAAAAAGAAAGTTCAGCTTCAGATATTGCCTCTTTATTGAATTAAAAAGAAACAAGAAAACCCACACCACCACCAAACCTCGAAAAAATTCCCAGTCAACACAGAATAGAGGGTACCTGTCTGCAGTCACCTTTACCAATATATGTTTCTCAGTGCTTATTCACACTTTTGCACAAAACTGTGCAAAATCATAAATTTTAACCTTTAACTCCATGGCATCAGATACAGCTTTTTTCTTGGGAGCTCTGTTTCATAGAAGTCTGTTGAGTTTGCTTCAGTTCAGTAGACAGTGAAGAAAATTTAAACCATGTTTGTGCTCTTAATTCTGGTTATAGGTGATCTGCATATGTTAATTGTAATTTTTGCAGAGCTTTTTATTTTATGTGCTGGTTCTCCCCTGATCTTTCCTAGCAGGAAACTAATTCTAACTTTTTCAGGTCACTTAATAAGAGATCAAGACCCTAAAACATCTTCTGTAACTGTTTTGATGTTATGTAGCTAGATTTATCTTCTTAGTTTCTTTTGCCATTAATTAATATATGCCCAAAGCGTTTTTACTTTGTTTGGTTTTCCCCTACCTAAAACTCTTTAGGAATTGATCCCACTCATCCTGTGTACAGCCTGCCTCCATCCTGAACCCAAAGAGAGAGATCAGCTTCTACACATACTGTTCAATTTGATCAAACGACCAGATGATGAGCAAAGGTGTGTTTGCGTTTGTGTGTTGCGGGGTGAGAAGGACCCTTTTTTTCGTTGTCAAAGAAGCAGAACTAATAGAAACTGGTTATTATTGGGTGATTTTTAACTAAGTTTCACTTAAGCTGATATTTGGCTGATATAATGTTGACAGTTTTATGTGGGCTTTGGGATTTTCCGTTTCCATGAAACTTTAACTTTCTAGTTACTGAAATGTAAGAATGTGCTTGGTAAGCTGCAGGGTTCCATTTTTGTTTAAAAATTAACTTGGGAACTTTGTTAAAACGAGCTTTAAGATCATAATTCTTAACAATGGTTGATACAGAAATCAAAACAGCTTTTTTTAAACCTTAGTGTATCTTAGTCATCTATATGTTTGTAAGTTAAATGCCATGTTCAGTTGGGGAAAACAGCATGAGAAAATAGAACTCTTCCTACTTACGGTTCAGTGCTATGCTAGCAATAAAAAATTCAGGAGACTGAAGCTGTGATTTAGTTCTGACGAGTGTTGAGAGCTTTGTTTTATTTTGGTTAAGACTTTGAAACAAAGTGTACTTTTTATTTTGTTTTATAAATTTAGTTCTTCAATTCTACTCAGGAAATCTGACTTGGTACTAATCTTGTAAACATTATCCTTAAGGTTGAAAGACAGTACCCTCGCTGGTATGTTTTTTTCTCTAACTGTGGAAAGATTTTTTGTATTTGGCCTGTAGCTCTTCCATTATTTTCATTAGAGATGTTTTGTAAAGCATCTCTATCTGTCGTTGCTCTATTCTGTCTCCAGACAAAATCGCTTTCTGAAATTGGTGGAGAGCATTTATTTTGAAGATTCTTTGATACTGAAGTGTTCTGGTATCTTTCTAAATTGTACCTGATTTAGAGATGAGGTACAATTGAAAGAGATGGCTTTGGAGACAAAAAAAAAAGCATAAATAAATAAAAGCAACTTTTAGCACAGTAGCACCATGCAGATGGAAATTACCAAAAGATGCAGTCCTTTTTCTACTTCAGTCATTAGAAACCTGCTTCTGAAAAATCTGATGTTACCTAAAATGTTTAGAATGTCCCATGCAGGTTATGAAGCTAAAACTGGTTTTGGTTGGTGGGGGAAGGAAGTTACATCTCCTTCATAGTCTTTTGTCATTAATTTGTCACAGGATCGGGGGCCTATCAAGTAGATTTTTCATGTGCCTGTTTAGCTGAAGTTAGGTATGTCTTTTCCAGCAGCTAAGAAAGCATAAAATCCAAGTGTCTTTTTCCTTCAAGACGTTAATTCTTTGTTGTGAGTTAGAGATTAGTATCTATAAATAACTCATTTTCATCAGAAATTTGGGAGCGGTATTCTGCTGTGACCTCCAGGGCAAAACGTGTATATACATAATATACATTTACACACATAAAAATCCTAAGTTCTAAAGATGCCATAACACCTGACTGAAGAATAAGTAAAACTCCATCAAATAAAAGAGATTCTGTATACAAATTAGATAGAAGATACTCAGAATTTCAGTCGGTATTTTATACTTCTAGATTTGTATGGAAACATATTATGGATGCTTGTTTTTTATCTAATTAATTTAAAATTTATTTTAGCAGTATTGTGCAATATGAAGTAAGCAAAGACGTTCAGGTTTAGACACCAGAACAATCCTATTAATTATATCAGATGTTATTTGGTTACCTTCTGCTCTACTGCACAGGCCTACATTATCTGCTGTACTGTACAGGCCTACATTATACATTAAAGTAGGAGGTGATAAGTTGATTTTTTTGGTAAATGCAAGAAACAAATGTGACATTGCATTTCTAAGGAAGAAGTCATTAAAAATTGGTCTTTTACTTGAAATATTTGACATTGTAAAGTATGTTAAAAATTATGTGGAAAGCCAGTGTTGTTCTTGCCTGTGCAAGAGGCTTTTTGGTGCATGCACATAGAGCATATTGCCATAGTCTTGTGCACCAATGTTACATTTAACAAGGCCACTTTTATCCTCAAGGCTGAGCTTGTTAATGAACTACTCAGCTTTTCAAAATGTCTATCAAATTCTCCTCTGCGAAGGAACAAATATGCGTTAGCTTTACTTAAACTTCTTTTTGGACAACTCTGTTGGTTTTGGAAGCTAAAGAGCCATGAAGAAGTTGTGTTGGGGTCTTTTAGGACAAGGTTAAAACACAGTTCAAAATGTGAACTCTTGAAGATTTCTAAGTAATATACACAGAAGCAGCACTCAATGAAAAGAAGCTGAAGTACATTAAGCTTGGTGTGTCTGGCATGATACCACCTCTTACAGAACACACATAACTTGCTGACATGTTAAAGGAAACTCTAGCAACTACGTTTTTAACAAGAACCTTGACCTGTCCCTTAAGACTGAATGTAAGATTGAATTGTTTACCAGTGCATGCAGTCACTTTCTGAAACCTCTTGAAAGAGAAATGTTAAATTAGTCTGTCTTAAATGTAACTTCTGCCTTGTTCCTCTAGTCTGATTCTTGATTTTGCTTTGGTTTCTGTCCTGGTGAAGCACACTAGTGCTCCACTCAGTCATACCGATTTCCTTTATGTTCCTGCCCAAGTGATCGTAAGTGCATAACCTGGAGAGAGCTCTTTCGAGGGAAGCATTCCCATCATCTTGTTAACAAGAGATCATTGTGACAATAAGTAGGAAGAAGTTTTTTCCCCGTCACCAGCCTAGACCGCAGTTTTTGCCACAGCTAAAACATCTGTTTCAATGACCTGTTGTTGAGATCCTTACAACCTTTCCTCCCCCCGAAATACAGACTGTTGTCATATAGTTTTAAGGTGGTTACAGTAAAATATTTAAAACATTATTTTTAAATATTATTACAATATCTTGAAGTTCCTTTTGCCTTGCCTGTAAAGTAGGGAAATCTTGACTTAGTCTTGAGATTTTGTGGAACTTTTTTGAGAAGGCTTAGTCATTAAAAAATATATATTTTGGTTTTCCCCATTTCTAATGCAGAAGATTTGAAGTCATTACTGTATTCTGCTATTTGCTGTTTTAATATCTTATAAAAGCATATCCCATTGCCTAGTTCTGTGATTAGGTGCAGCGTGTGTAGAACCAAAGGGAGGCATTTGAATAACTATTTTGTTGGTTGTAGAATGCAGAATCACCACAAGCTTTTGTCTCCATATTGCTATCACATATCAGCTGTTGATTTTGAGTCTTATCTAATCGTTGCATTTTTCCCCCAACCTTTTTACCTTGACCAAAGGTCTAGTTCTCTGTATCAGATAGAGAGGAAAAAAACCACTCCCCCAACACACAACCAAAGAGCTCTGTTTGACCTAAAGAATGCTGGGGGTGGGGTGAGTGGGAATCTTTTTCATAGACTATTTCTTCTGGAAAAGTGTTTGAAAGTGAATGAGTCTATTTTTGATGGTGCATATTATATAACCAATTAAGAAATAACCAGCAGAATCTCTGCCTTTCAACCTTAAGAGCATACTATTAGCTGCAGTAAATATTTTAGGAGTTTAGACATGACACTAAAATGGTAACAAATGAATTCTGGTTTACTTCCCGCAAAGTGATTCTAAACAAATTCTCCCTGATGTCCTAATCTTACTGTGAAGGTGATACAATGAGTATCTCGTGTCTGTGCATTGTTGTTTGGAAACTAGTTATTTTAGTGCTGATGTGTGCACTAAAAATAACTAAACTTGTGAATTCCATGCAAAGTTGGTGTAATTCCAATCCTATTAAGAGTAGAAATTGATAGAAGTAAAAGGCAAGATAAACACTCATTGAATAAAAGTTTACGTTTCACAAATGACAGTTAAGTACAATTTTACAGAAATTTTGAATATATCTCTGCCTATGAATGGGTAGAACAACAGTGATTTCTTGCCAGCTTTAAGGAAAGTTAAAAAATACAAGTATATAAGTAAAAATTAATCAGATGATTGTAGAGTCTACTGATTGATTAATTACTTCCCTTTTATAATGGGCTTTGGAAGATTTCTGGCAAGTGTAGTGTTTTGGGAGAGATGACTGTTAACTTGCATGGTGGAATACTGCAAAACAGTTTCATAAAAGAATCAAGTTACTTGTTTTGAACGAATGTCATTAAATCTCACAAATTCTTCTAAAAAGCTGTATGTGTACTTGACTAAGATACTGACAGTGTGATAGTATGAAGTCAGGTAGATCCTTTTACTGCATGAGTCATAGCACTGAGTAATAAGAATTAAATGAGAGAGAGAGTCAGAAATTCTTAATCTTGGAAATTCTCAGGTTCTGATTCATGGAATTTGGGCTCTGCAAGTTCCTGGAAAAGGCATATTAAATAACAAGACAGTGGCTTTCAAGTTCAAATTTAGCCTTTAAGTCAGCATGTATCGTGTGAAATTTTGACTGTAGACAATTACCTGTTTCCTTCATCTGCTTTTTCTGACTTAAAGAATATGTTCTGTGTATTATAGAACTTTATAAACAGATTAAAGTTTAAAATTCATGTTTTCAGACAGATGATACTGACTGGGTGTGTGGCGTTTGCCCGACACGTTGGACCAACACGTGTAGAAGCTGAGCTTTTACCACAGTGTTGGGAACAGGTAACTGATTATTTTGTGCTTTAACCTAACACAAAAACATGTCCTTCAGTCCATATGTCTCCTAAATATCTCCAGGGATGGTGACTCAACCACCTCCCTGGGCATCCCATTCCAATGCCTGACAAACCCTTCAGTGAAGAAATCTTTTCTCATCTCCAGTATAAACCTCTCCTGGCACAACTTGAAGCCATTTTCTCTTGTCCTGTTACTTGGAAGAAGAGACCAACACCCACCTCTCTGCAGTGTCCTTTCAGGTAGTTGTAGAGAGCGATAAGGTCTCCCCTGAGCCTCCTCCAGGTTACACAACCCCAGTTCCCTCAGCTGCTCCTCACAGGACTTGTGCTCCAGACCCTTCACCAGCCCCGTTGCCCTTCTCTGGACACGCTCCAGCATCTCAGTGTCCTTCCTGTAGTGCCGGGCCCAAAACTGAACACAGGATTTGAGGTGTGGCCTCACCAGTGCCCAGTACAAGGGGAAGTACAGTTGTTGAACAGAAAATAAACCACGCTGTTTTGTTAGTCCTTCTCTTAAAATTTAAACAGTGTTTTAAAAAAACCCAGTCTTGCCTCAGTAAGAGCGCGTCTTCATCATACCAGTTTCTTGCTGATTGCTGATGCATAAGAGAAACCAGTCCAACTGTAACAGTACAGCATATCAGGCTGCCAAGCCGTATGTCATCATGCATTCATTTAATGCAGTTTGCCAAACTTTTTTTGCAGTACTGAAACCAGGTCATTATTTTTTGTGGCAGAATACCAGCTGAATCTCATTGTCGCAAGACTGAAGTTTTGTAGAAGGAACTCAAAAATACACATAAATTTTTACCTTCTCTCATTAGATGCTTTAATCGTGAAAGCATTTACCCAGTTGGGGTCCAAGCAATATATATTTACAGATACAAAGGACAGGCCCTGCAGAAGATTCAGCAGTTTCATCCGTATGTTCTGGAGCTCGGAGTTATCAGTCCTGTCTTTGAGACCTTTTTGCCTGCTCTTTGCAGCTCCACACATAGAATTGGGTAGCTGGCTCAGGTGAGTTTAGATCAAGGCTCTGTGAATGCTGAAAGTTCCCTCAGAACTAGTGACCAGTTCACTGAGTTCCAAAATTGCACTGCTGCTTATTAAAAATGAGAGGAAAAGAAACTATAATAAACATTTTACAGTTAGATTTAAGTTTCCATGGGCCAATAATCCTCCTGAATACAAACCTTGCAGAAATTTGAGTCATTTTTGTTTTCTTCCAGTGTGTCAGTATGTCTTACAGTATCAGGGGTGATACTTAGATTGCCTTGCCAGTCCACCTAAACAAGTTGAAACTAGTTGTTACTGTTTGCCTCAGGTAGGCAGAGCTCCAGAAGGCAAAGTGTATCTCCCTTACCAGAAGGGAACTTGCATTTGGAAAGACAGCACGTAAGTCAAAGTTACTATAGGTGTTAGAGCAGTCTCTTGCTTGCCTGTGATGTTTCTCATCTATGAAATCCCCATAGTTCAAAAAAATCTTACAGGTGCAATACTGATAAATGAATGCAAAATAATGATAGGCACACTCAAAGAACATTCTCCCATGCTTCAGACTTCAGTTTAGTCATGAGGCTCATGATGTGTTCACTTGTCTCTTTAAAATTATCTTTGTCACGCTTCATTCTTGAGAGAGTTCTTGGTGATTTCAGGTTAGAACAGTGAGAAAGTTGAGGACATTAATACTACATCAGTGGTCAGGTACCATTGTTCAGTGTGCTGTGGCAATAAAGTCGAGGTAAGCAGCTGTCCAAAGTTTATTTATTACTATGTCTTCATCTGTAGTTTCTCCTAAGCCAGTAGAATCGAGAGAATTACGGAATGGCTGAGGTTGGAAGGGACCTTTGATCATCTTGTAGTCAAGCTCCCTGCTGGAAATGGAGTCAGCTAGAGCAGGTTGCTCAAGGCCAAGTCCAGTCTGATTTTTGAATGTGTCTGAGGATGGGCAGCATGTTCCAAGGTTTCACCACCCTCCCAGTAAAAGTTACCTATATTTCAGTTTGTGTCTATTTCCTCTTGTCCTTTCACTGGGCACCTCTGCATTCATGGCCTCTCTGCAGATAGGTACAGATATTGATACATATGGATAAGATCCCTCCTGAGCTCTCTCTTTTTAAGACCAACAATCCCAGCTCTCTCAACGCCACCTCCCACCTCCCATCAGATATTCCTATCTCTTAATTATCTTATCTCTGCTGGACTTGCTCCAATATATCTTTGTAGCTGGGAAGCCCAGAACTGTACACAGCACTCCAGATGTGGTCTCACCAGTGCTGAGTAAAGAGGGATAATCACTTCCCTTACCAGGGGATGGGGTGATGCTCATGCTAGGATACCCCTAGGATGCCCAGGATACCACTGGCCTTCCTTGCTGTTGGGAGTGCATTGCTGGCACTGCTTGGTGTCTGTCAGGTCCTTCTCTGCTAAGCTGCTTTCCAGCCAGTTGGCCCCTAGTCTATCCTGATGCACGGAATTAGTTCTGCTCACATTCAGGACTTTGCACTTCTTTTCTTGAACTTCATAAGGATCCTGTCTGTCCGTTTCTTCAGCCTGTTCGGGTGCCTCTGGATGGCAGTGTGCGCACCTGGGTGTATCAACCACTCCTTCCAGTTTTGTGTCATCTGCGTACCTGTTGAGGTACATTCTGTCTTGTCATCCAGGTCATTAATGATGATGTATAGCATCTTTGATGTTGGCCCCAGGATCAGCCCTTGGGATGCACCACTGGGGACTGGCCCCCACCTGCAACTCTTTGAGCCTGTGATTAGTTCAGCCAGTTTTTTGTCCACCTCGTTGTCCTTATCTAGCCCAGACTTCATCAGCTTGTGAATAAGGATGTCTGGGAAACAGTATCAAAAGTCTTGCTGAAGTCAAGATAAACGATATTCACTGCTCTCCCCTTGTTCACTGAGCCAGTCATCTCTGAAAGCTATCAGTTTGGTCATGCATGTTTTTTCCTATATAAATGCATGCTGACTATTCCCAACCGCCTTCTTGTCCTTCATATGTTTGGAAATGCTTTCCAGGATTATTTGCTCCAACACCTTTCCAGGAACTGATGTGAGACAGACTGGCCTATGTTTCACTGGATCCTCTGTCTTGCCCTTGCTGAAGATGATAGCGACGTATACTTTCTTCCAGTCCTCAAGAACCTCCCCTTTCGCCACAACATTTCTTTGTCAAGAGTGGTCTTGCAATGACATCAGACAATGCCCTTAGCGCTCATGGGTTCATCCACATCAGGGCCCACAGACTAGTATATGTCCAGTTAGTTTAAACGTTTCCTAACCTGATAATTCTCTACTGAAGGTAAGTCTTCCTTGCTCCAGATTTTCCCGTGGGTTTTAGGGACCTGCGATTGCTGAGGACAAGTCTTCCCAGTAAAGACTGAGACAAAGAAGGCAGTGAGTACTTTGGTCTTTTTCTGTGGCCAGATGGTTGTCTTAGCTATATGCTGCATAGCAAGAAGGAAAGAGTCACACCACAGGTGTGTGCTATATTACCTGACAGGATCAAACTATTCGCTTTTTCTTCTCATCGTTTTACCCTAAAATTTTTAATTCACAAAGTATATTGAAATGTGTCATGTGTTTCATTGTACGACCATTAATGCTGACCGTTAAAGCGGATTCCACCAGGATGCAAACTTGGTTCGGAAGTGACAAAACCAAATTTGTAAGGCACAATTTATTTTTAATAGGAAGGGGAGGTAGGCAGCACAGGTCTAAGAGGCTCTTGCGAATAGGATCTGTTTTCAGTAACACTTGAGAGACACGATGTGTCTATGCTGGATTTGAAAGCAGAACTTCAAGAGCATGCAGGTACTTCTTGGCCTAGTACCTGTGTTGTCTTTTGACCCCAATTGCCCAGCAAGATCCGAGCAGCTGTCCTACACCGGATGGCTCAGAGCACTAGAGGGCACTTGTGTAGCTCTTAGAGGAACGGCGCTGCTGAAGGGCTACACAAGGCAATGTATTTCATAACATGCCAGCTGAGAAGTTACTCATATTTATTAGAGTCCAGCAGCCCGTACACTGCTTTCCACTATTCCTTTTACTTCATACGTGTACAGACTTCACAGATTCTTCTCTTACTATAAGCTCTGTTTTATAGGACAACTGGAGAAGGCTGTATCTGCCTTGCCTTTATGCCTCAGTACTTGAAGATGCTTAGTGATCCATATGCAACTTCTACAGGCACAGCTAATGTTTATCTAAGAGGTGCAGACCTATCCCTCCGCTGCAGTTTATTCTAACCACATTTTGAATAGTGGTTACTGCAAAACATATAGCTGTTCTGTTTCTCTTTACCAGATCAACCACAAATACCCAGAAAGACGTCTGCTGGTAGCAGAATCCTGTGGAGCTCTAGCACCTTACCTTCCAGTAAGTTTGAATACTGACTCGAAGTACTTTGCTAGTGAAAGCAGGATGAAAATCTGTTGCGCAATGTAAACATCCTTTATCATTTTAAGTATTCCTAAGGCTGTATGTTGTGCATAAGACATTCACATTCTCCTCCACTTTACATTACACATGTGAGATTCAGCAAGTGACATTAGGGAGATAGCTTATTAAAAGGGAATACAGGTCAGTCTAGCTATAAAATGTATTTAAAAATGGTCTGTGAGAAAATCATCTTTGTTTCATTAAAGATGAAGTAAAGATAGTTAGGACCAATTAAGGAAATAATCTGTGAAAAAATAATTGGTACCCAGTAATAGAGTTCTTCAGCCACTGTGGAATGTTACATGGAGAGTGTTGCCAGTCAAAAGAAGCAGCAGAATTAAGTCAGTAGCAAACTAGAATTTGACACTTCAGAGAAGATGAAAATAACCCAATTTAAAAACCCATTTGTCTAGTTTAGCAGTGGAACTATTAAAGATTCTGTTTCAAGTGTAGGCCTATAGTAGGGTTTTTTTTGCTGTTAGCTGTTTTTGGTACATGCTTCCATGTGATTTGGAGGACCTGAGTTCTGTGCTTAGTAGGACAAAAAGCTCTCTAATGAGGCTACTGACATTTTATATGCATTCACATTCTGTTGTGAAAACTGAATGCGTAATATTCAAAGGGATCCATGGTTGGAGTAAGGGATTTTGTTTGTAAGCACTAATAGATGTGCAAATTATTTATAAAATTTGCTATAAACCCCCATTTCTTGTTGCATTGGATTTAACAAGTATTTCTTGTTTACAAACAGAAAGAAATTCGTAGTTCGTTAGTACTTTCCATGCTGCAGCAAATGCTAATGGAAGATAAGGCAGATCTGGTACGAGAAGCTGTGATCAAAAGCCTTGGCATCATTATGGGATATATTGATGATCCAGACAAATATCAACAGGTATCCGTTTCTTTGGGTTTTGTGTGTATGAAATGTCGTCTGTAGTTATTTCGTGAATAGGGGGATGCATAATTTCATGTACTTTTATTAAATCTTGTTATATGATTAAAAAAATGTTGGTGGTTTATACAGTTGTTGATTTTATTGTATCACCAAGACCAAAATGGAAACATAAACATACAAGCTTCATTAGAGCCCAAGGTGTAAGCCTCATACAGAAGCTTCTCTAGTAATTCGTAGCTTCTCTAGTAATTTGCCTTCAAGAACATCCCACTGCACTGGCCACCTATATTATTAGCCAATTTTGGTATCGTCACTTGCTAACAAAGATTCCGTCTACTACAATAAAGGCTACTTGTAGTTCAACATCATGCTGCCTAATAGTGTTGCAGATAAGTGAAAAGGAAGAACTAATCCTGTCTGAGGTTTTGAAGGCAGAGCGGTAAAATAGGCATTAATTCTGGTAACGTCATGGTAGAGCAATACCACGAGGGTCGTGGGACCACCTACTTTTACCTTTGTAGGTGGGCTGGGAATTATCTGCTGAAAGGCTTCTATGTACTACATTGTTTCATTTTTATTAGTGTCAAGTTTTAAGAAGAGATGATAATATTTTTCTACACTGCATGTTTTGTGTAGTAAATGAATGAATTGTAGGAAAAGTAATTATATTCTTTATTTTGCCAGGGCTTTGAACTGCTGCTTTCAGCTTTAGGAGACCCTTCGGAACGTGTAGTTAGTGCAACGCATCAGGTATTTTTACCTGCTTATGCTGCCTGGACAACAGAACTGGGAAATCTACAGTTCCATCTTATACCTACACTGCTTAATAAAATTGAAAAATTGCTCAGGGTATGTGTTCAGCTGGTTCTGCATTGGGGAGGTTTCTCTGTATCTGTATCACATACGCAGATTTAAAAAAAAAAAAAATTGCTATTTAATGGGGGGTGGGGAGAATTTCTGGAGATTTTTGCATAACTCCATAACTTTTACTTGTCCTTTTGAAGAAGGAAAAAAAAAAACATACCACCACAAAAACCTGCAAAATACACGAAAATGCTTCTATAGCAGTGTTTTTTTACTTTATAGCCCAATAATCCAAGTGCAGTTCAGAAAACACTTGCTTGAGGCTGTGACCAGATGATGTATGTTATTCTGAGTGCATTTGCCCTGTACTTAAGTTATTTTAAAGGGTCTCATAGTGTGCTTTTTAATAAAGTGCATTATTTGTTAAGGGGAAAAAAAAAAGTGTAATTGAATTGGTTAAATGGTTTGCAATGATGAGCTAGTTTGCACTCCTGACTTGGTAGATACCTGGAAAGTTCTGGAAAATGGTGTCTCGTAACAATCTAACACACAACCAAGGTGCTTATTTTCAGAGCACAGGTGACTAGTTTATTCAGTTTTTAGATACACTGGTCACTAAAACCAAGGGATCATGTTTCCAAAACATGCTGAAAATTATTCTTTCATGATATTTGTACGTTCATCAATGTGAACCACAAAATGCCAAAGGCGATGTTGCTTGAATCTTTTGAGAAGTGACAGCAGCCTGGTCTAGCAAAAGGTGTCCCTGCCCATGGCAGGGGTGTTGGAACTAGATGATCTTTAAGGTCCCTTCCAACCCAAACCAGTCTGTGATTCTGTGACTTAAGGGTGATAACGGTATTTGGATGGTGACACAAAGTAAGCTTGTGGTTAGGATAAATTACTGTGTAATTAGTGTTTCTGTGTTGAAGCTCATCGCAGATGTGTTGACCTCTTGCCAGGGAATACATGCCTAAGCAACAGATCATCCAAACCAAAAACTTAAACGAAATGTCCTGTTTGTTTCAGGAAGGAGAACATGGCTTGGATGAACATAAGCTCCACATGTATCTCTCTGCTCTGCAGTCTCTGATTCCTTCACTGTTTGCACTGGTGCTGCAGAACGCACCTTTCACAAGCAAGGCTAAACTTCAGGGAGAAGTACCACAAATAGAAGGTAAATGAATAATTTCCAATATGTGGAATTTTTACGAACTTTAGTAGAAGTCAGTCACAAATGCCAAATCACTATTAAAGGTGAAGGAGGAATTTTAGGAATAGTCCATATACCTGAATTCATGTGTTTTTAGGGTTACTACATAACCATAAATTGCAGGATATATGTATAAAATCTAGGTTTTTGTAGCATGCTCTCTGTACAATGTTTTAGGCTTCTGTCCCCAAGCATTTATTTCTCATCTATCTGTACTTTCCATTGTATTTTCCTATATAGCAAGAACAGAGAAAGAAATTCAGGGAACCTGTATTGTGTTATGAATTACTTTTCTTTAGTGTTGCTGAGTTATTACTGTTTTTAAAGCTGGATTCCAGCATAAGAAGTTTTGACAAGATTTTTTTTCTTCTGTTTTTTTTTTTCCTTTTTGGGAAAACGTCTTTCTACTTCCATTCCTCCCTCTGCTCCTATTCCATTCCTGTGAAATAAGTCGGTCTTAGACCTAAGCCTTTATGAGATTAACTAAATTGTATTTAACTAAATATAAATATCAGTTTATTGATAGAGAAGAAATATGCAATTCATGAGTGTTTACAAAATTATTTCCAGTAGAAAAAAAGAATTAAATGATATCCTTCGGGATTTTTTTTTCTGTATTTACTTGGTACTTTTCTGCACTGTAAGTTGCAGACAAAATGGCTTCTTTGTGCCCACTGAGAGAGTTTTATGTAATCCAGTGAGAGTCTTGTAATAAAATACTTTTTTGTCCTAATACACAACACAGGTTGTGGAGGGGGGAAAAATAAATACCGTTTAGCCTTCTCATTGGTCTTTTAGCAAATCCTGAAGTAATCCTTTCTTTTTCCACCCATTTCTACACTTGCTTGAGAGGCCAGCTTATCACAAAAATAATTTTTATTTCATCTCTCATTATTTCTTTCTGCTTCTTTTAAGAAACTTTTGAGAAAGCAAAGTAATCCTTAACTGGACTTCCTAAAAGTGTCTGAAGAATTCATTTCCACTAGGAGCCAATAACAGCTCTTAACAGTGGGCTTCAGTAACAGCCAATAACAGTGGGAGAGCGTCACCCTGTGTTATGTGCCTAGGAAATATCTTAGCAGGCTGAATGACCTAATAGTGAAGTGAGACTTAGATCAGCAGTCCCAGCCTGGAGAATGTTTTCTCCCATTAGTAATACTTCTTTTAAAAGATGGTATTGGTAATACCTGCCACATGCTGATAATAGTGCTCTGTGTGAAGATGCAAAGGACAGAGAACAACTTTAAAGGAGAATTTGGAAAGTAGCTAGAGGTACGTTATTGCGCGTTTACGTGAAACTGTTAAACGTGCCGTGGTAGAACTTGTTCAGCTGACCAGAGTCATTTGAAGATGAGCACTTTTTCCCTGAGTTGCTACTGCTTAAATAAGCAGTTCAAAAAATGTCAAGCCTCGGCCTAGTCTGACACATTCTTCCTTCACAAAAGTTAGAGAAAAAAAAAATCATCTCACGTACTCTTCAGTAATCCAGTAGCATTGCTGGAACTGTGAGCTAGCTTTCTCGAATTTTGCTGTAAGAAAGATTGTTCTTGACAAGTAACTTTATTGCTAAATAATTCTAAGTATGCTTGACTTGACTTTCAGTCTCCAAATATTGGAATGGTCTAAAATTTTTTTGAGTTCTTGCTTTTATGTGTAAATTATTCTCTTCTGATAATTCAAGTAATTGAGAGAGTGGAGTGGGAGTGGGGAGCGTCAAAAACGACCTCATATATAAAGGTTGGGGCAGTAAGGTGATTGAAGTGTAGCAGTAGAAGTCACAGAATCTTGCCTGCAAGTCACCCTACTGTAAATCTGAGTTTTATTCCTTGTGACCTTCCATAATCTCCCTGTACCTGTGTTTTTTTCTTTTTAAGGGAGGGTCATGTAATCGCTTCAGAACAGGATTTAACTCGGTGATTTTTAAAAAGCAAATTGATAACCTTACACAGAAGGCACTAAACAGTTTCAGGCTTTCTTATCTATCTTTACTGACATCGCCTCCAAAATATTTTCATCTTCTTTTGTTCCTGATCACTTGTTCTCTGCTGTTGCAGTCACTAGATTTCCCCGTCCCGTGTCGCCTCTTCAGGATGTGGCCATCATCATTGGAAGCCGTGAACAATTAGCAGTGCTGTTGCAACTGTACGACTATCAGCTGGAACATGAGGGTACCACAGGCTGGGAGACATTGCTCTGGGTAGTCAATCAACTGTGAGTTCGTTTGTATCCTGTGATTCCTAATTTTAAAATGTGTCAAAGTGAGTAGTTCTTAGGCATGATCATGTTGAACAGTTATTAAACATCAGAATTTTAAGTAGTATTGTGCTTAAGATTTACTAAAGAGAAAAAGAATCATGTTTTTTAGGCATTTCGGTTTTCATGCTGAATTGACTTAGCTGATATTTTCTCAATAAAATCAGTCTGGCAGAATGTGTAGGTTAACTACTTGCTAAAAAAAAAAAGCTTCTTTATCTTTGTACTGATATAGTCAATTCTCTGTTGAAGTGAAGATTGTTGTATTCTGGTTATGTCATTAAATACACTGTTCTGCCATAACAGATGTTTGAAAACATCGATCAGATTTCTCCTACACTTAAAACCTTGCTTTCTTCAAGGGTCAGTTGTACAGCATGTGTAGATAATCATATTAGAACCAACAGTGCTCGTATGTGTGTACGTGTATGTTTATTAGCATGAACAGTAAAGCTATCCAAGTATAAATGGAGAGAAACAAAAGATCAAAAGTACTCTTTAATATTGCTTTCTTTCCTGATTTTTAGGTTACCACAGCTTATAGAAATAGTTGGCAAGATCAATGTAGCATCAACTGCCTGTGTCCATGAATTCTCTAGATTTTTCTGGAGACTTTGTAGGACATTTGGCAAAATTTTTACAAACACTAAGGTAAGATATTACCCTAAACATTCTACAGGAACAGTACCTTGATAATATATTTTCTCTGTACTTAAGGTTTGTCTGAATACCTGCACTTGATGTGACCATTTATGTTTGCATGTCACACTGATGCTTTTCCATAAGGACATTTAAACCCTCTACTGTTAAACCTCTATTTGCATCATTTTGCATTCTGGTCTTTCCCGTTTTGGAACGGGCTTCTCATCCTGCCCAACAAGCAAGGATTTTTTTTTTTTAATTGTATTTTTCATATATACTTTGTGAATGACAGAATAAGTGGGATACATATCCCAGTTCTAGTGATTTAACAAATTTCTGTCATCAAAACAGCATACTGTTCAGTGGTTTTGGCGTACATTAGTATTCCAGCTTGTACTTGATTGAAAATTTAAAATTAATGCTTTCTCTGCTTGAAGTATTTTCTGTAGATGATCTGTAAACATTTTTACAGATGAAATAGATAATTTTCTTGATTTAAAAAAAAAAAACTTTAAAGGAAAATGATAGAACATGAGAGGATTACCTAAAGATAACACTACAAACCAGGATTAGAATACTCTGCTGCCTTCATAGAGGAGATTAAAGCCAGTCTCTGGTCTTTGAAAGCCCCTTCTGTCAGTTAACTTTGGAACTCCTGCTTCTACAAAATGTGTTCTGATGCTGCTTAGCACAGCTGTATTTTGGAAGAGCGCGCTTCATGGACAGCAAAGATAGAAAACAAAACGAAATTTTTTTTGATACATACAGCTTGGTAAAGCCATAAACCCTAAATAGCCCAACTAAGACATTACCAAAAGGCTTCAACTTCCGGTATCGGGAGTGCTAAATACTGCTGCTACCTCAGTGTGGGTACTCAATAGAAATTTTTACTCTCTTATGTCATACTTATAAGTTTTTGTGAAAGGTGGCTACGCTTTTTCAAATGTTTTGGTATTTTTTTTCTTTCTGTACCTTCAAAATGTCCTTCTGTTGTGTTGGTTTTTTTTTTTTTAATCATTACTTTTTTCCTAAGTTAATTGACACTGGTAACAGCTTTTCTTACATGAGATTCATCATCCTTTGTTTAGGTAAAACCACAGTTCCAGGAAATCTTAAGGCTGTCTGAGGAAAATATAGGTAAGTAGCTTTTTATTCAAACAAATAAAAAATGATCTCAAATGACACTGGGAAAAAAAAACTGTCAAACTCTTTTTCAGATAACATTTTCAGACTGCAGTTCTCAAATTTGTCATCTTTCTGAAATGTTGAAAGTCTATTGTTAATCTGAATGAAACACTGAAGTTGTGGATTGTGTTTGTAAAGTATAAAGAACATCTCAAATCCAAATACCACCTGAGCATTATTTTAGCACATGTGTGTATATATGCATATTTAGGTATAGAAATTCTTCATGTATATATTAAAAGGTAAATATATATAATACTTACAAAATATAGACCTACATATTAATCATATGTATAATGTGAACAAATAGTCTATACGACACACATGCATATATACACCTGCATGTATATGTAAAACCTTAATTCTTCATTGTGTTTCATTAGATTCCACAGCAGGTAATGGAGTGCTAACAAAAGCCACAGTTCCCATCTATGCAACAGGGGTCCTTACATGTTATATTCAGGTAGGTTTGGTTTTCTGTTTCTTTGTTATATGTATAATAATGTGTAAAATTTATTCCACCAAAAAGACCCTTACTGTTTTCTTTCAAAACTGTTAGGACTCTTGCGCTTTGAAGATTGGTAGGAAAGTGGGCAGCTGTACACACATTCAAAAGCCAAGTTTTCTAGTCAGGTTGCCTACTCCATTTAGATGATAGTCATCAGTGTTAAAACCTGAATTCAGTAGATCTTAAAATGGCATCTGGCATCTTCACCACTGCTAACACTGGGACATTGATAGCTGCCATGTTCCTTTATCAAAAATGCTAATGTTGTTAAATAAATGGATTCTTGGCCATTTAACTGTGTGACCCTTGCAAAACATAATTTTGCAACATTTACTGAAACAATAAAGGAGCTAAATTGCCATTTTGGGCACAATTGGAGTCTTAAAATTTTTAATGTTACCTATTATTAAGATAAACACTCCATGAATAATACTACCTGATCCTCCAGTAACCAGCAGTTATGGAACAGCTTGTACGTGGCTTGCAGGAAAAAATACATCCTTCAGCATCTCACATAAGTTTAATGGACTGAGGAGTCAAAAACTGTCAGAAGCCGTGAAAGTGCTTAAGTAATCTTTCTAAAAGTTTCTTTAGTAAAACTATTTGGGTAATTTACACATGCATATGTGCTTAGTTGATGAAATACAGAAATACAGTCTCTCCTTGCGTCTGCTTTGAAATGCTCATGTTCTTAAACCACATATTTGAAGTGCATAAGACAATTGTTAAAGGCTAAATCTAGCTTCTTCTCATTGTTCGTTTGCCTCTCTCGTCGCTGTACGTCATCATGACCACAGCAGTACATCTACTGCGTTCAACATTGTATGCTCTTCTTTCAGGAAGAAGACCGCAAGCTGTTAGTTGGATTCTTAGAAGACGTAATGACCATGCTTTCACTGTCCCATGCTCCTCTTGACAGCCTGAAAGCTTCCTTTGTGGAACTGGGGTAAAGCATTTATCTTGGGCTAGTCTTAGATATACATATGTTAGAAGTTTCTATTAAAAGCTGCTAATCTGGCTTTAATTTTAGTAACTCTGATGCTTCAGGTGAATAAAGGCTATACTTGCTTATTTCTTGGTCTTTCACAGAATTTAAGTTTTCAATCTCTACGTTAAAAACGTAGTGATAGAAACATTCTGAAGTGTAAAACACCAAATCCCAACAAAAAAACTCACGCAAAAAATCAGTCATTGAGCGTAAAATGGAAGTTGGTTTTGTATTTCCTGTACTATGATGATCTACTCTAGATATGTGTTTGCATTCAGTTCAGTGTCAGCATTTCTTGAAAATTATATCCTTCACCTTCTTGTTTTAGGTAAGCTCTGAAATACAACCTATTTTCTAAACAGCAGCATGTTTCATGCCCTTCAGAAATGGGATAAATGTTGTGTATCCTTCAGAAAGGACAGATGTTGGAAGTTTAGATTTTTGTTGAGCAGTAGGTTCTTGAGACTACATTTTTAGGCAAAGAACTTATTCAGGCTTTTGGAGTAAATTTTCTTCTTTTTTTTTTTTTTTTCTTCTCCTTCCCTGATTTCCCAACTGCATTATTTTAGTGCAAACCCAGCTTATCACGAGCTGCTCTTAACTGTCTTATGGTATGGAGTTGTCCATACTTCTGCTCTTGTTCGATGTACAGCTGCTAGAATGTTTGAGGTGAGTGTTATCCTTTTTAAGACTGGAGTGTATTTTTAAAAAAAGTCATTCAGATAATTTTGCTACACTCTTATGATTTACAAATGGCTTAAACAAGTTGTGTACTGTGTGATGGAGCAGGAAGTTGTGGAGTTGTTTCTGTATCTTCGGGAGCGTCTGTCTCATTAAGCACTCTGTCATTAGCCACTTGCACGATGTTTCTGGAGTAACTGGTGTGTGTTCTCTGATCCGCTGCTGGCTTGATTGTTGCATTCTGATTATTGCATGCTGAAAAACATTTTCTGATTGTGGGAACACATTTCATTGCTAAGCTGTGTTCCAAGCAGAATAAAATACATTGTCAAATGTGTTTGCTCAGTTCTGCAGATAAACAAGCACCTTTCTCTGCATTTTAACGTTTGCTTTTGCTGTTCAACACATCATCAGTAGCCTAATTGACAAGTTCAGTACTTTTTGTGTGTATTTGTACAATGCACCTGCATTGTCATTCAAACTAGTTTCTGTTGCTGCCAAATATGGTGGTAAAAATGTACATTTAACCAATTATGTGGGGTTTTTTGTAAAAATTAAACCAATTTGCAATTACTTTACTTACCACAGAGTGACAGCTTTTTGTTTCCTTTAACATCTAGAAATTTGTTCAGGATAAAGATACTTACATTTAACGATTAAGTTTGCTCTTATTTCCACATTGTGCCTTTGCTTCATCAAGACGTAATTTAAAAAGGCATGTACAAAATCTGGGACATGCTCCACTTGCTGAACAAAGGGATGCCTGCATATTAGACATTTTTCTAATCACACTCCCTTGTGTGTGTCTGCCACATGAGACTCATTGGAATAGTTTTGCTGGGCTCCTCTAGGTGAACCTGCCACCTTGTATCCATGTGCAAAGCCAGATCTCAAGTCTGCCTCTGGAAAAAAGAGCACTTAACACAGCTATCAGGGTTTACTGCAACTCTGCAAGTCATTGCAGATAAAGCACTAAGCTACGTTACGACATATCCTCAGTTACAACAGGCTGTTGTCTTGGCTGCAGTTTCTTTTCAGATTCCACTGCATGTTGATAATTTTTAGGCAGCCCTGTATGCTTTTTTCGACTGCTTGTTTCCTAGTATACTTCAATTTTTATTATAGCATAGCCTACTTTGTTGCAGTCGCTTTACTTACTAAAAATAGTATCATATCACCACTTTCTTGATGGCCATAGCATGCCTACTTAAATCCAAACAGCATGAAGATGTGTGTTTTCTGTCTCACCGTAACCTTACACGCTGCTACATGGCTTTGCCCAACCAGCTGTGTCTGTTGCTGCTGCGTTCATGTGTCGAGTCAGTGGTTTCCCATTTGAATGTTGATGCAAACAAATCTGATTCCTGGTGGTTTGAACATGAAGCACGGAACTGAGTTATAAAGCTTGGTTGGTCTGTTTAGGTTCAAGGCTAGGAACACTTATCTTCAGAATGACACTTGAATTGTAAAGCATGTTCCATTTTCTGTAAGCCAGAACGATGCTGTTTACCATAATTGGAAGTGTGGCAGCCCACGTAGTCATGGAGCTGAGATGGTTCTAAATTGTTTGCTAATTATACAAGTCCCAAACATTATTTTTTTTAATTTGAAGCAGTACATTACCTCTAGGCTATTGTCAGAATTAGGATTAGTGAAAGAACACTCAAGTCCCTGTTTGTTCAAAACTGAAAATAGTAAGCATTCTTTATTTTAATCAGTGGGAAAATTGGTAAATCTGTATGTAAGAGATCATTGTAGTCAGTGAGCTGTCCCCTTAGCAGCTGTCTGAAGGGTAGCCCACAAGCTGAGCACATCAGCACTTTATTACAGTGGCTGCCACTGTAAATAATGCTGGAGTGTATTAATGTTAAAATGTAGTAGTTGAGCTGACACTCCTAATACTTCGTGAGTAACAAGTATAGGAAGTTGCAGTTTTCCCTGTCCGGGTGCTTTGCAGCAATAATGCATGTGTTCTTCCAGAGATTAATGATTCTCTCCCCATTCTTCCTTCCCCAGTTATTACCTGTAAGGCCACAGTACCTTCAAGTGCACGTGCGCCCCTGTGCACGCAAGCACACACACGTACTGCTGAATAACCATTTCTGCTTTGTACAGAAGACTCCTGGAAAGTCGTGTTCCTTCCAGTCTTTCACAATTTGCTTGGGAATGCTCAAATAAGTAGCAGAATGTAAAACCTCCTCTGGTTAGAGGGTGTAGATATTGCCTGGTTTTAGCATTTAACAGCTACTGCTTTCCCCATGCCACATGTTCTCTTAGGACACTGCTGGGCGGAAAAGCATAGAATTCAGTCTGTGCTCATGATGAAATCTAAGTAATTAGAATACAGCTAAATATTTAAAAAACAATTCGATTTTCTCTCAAACTACTGGTGAGCTTTTTATGTTTATCCCCTAGAACTGGCAAATATATGCAGAATTCCTTACAAGATCCAAGATTGAAGTATCAAGGCTTTCCCTTCTTTATTAACGCAGACAACCCTCTCTTTTGCTGAATACGAAGAAAGCTTAAACTTCTCATTTTTTTAATTAGTCATTTTTTATATGTAGAAGACGTGTCAAGGGCATCTGCCACATAAGTAGCTGTGCATAGGTATATGCTTGCTGCATAAGTTATATAAAAAAAAAATCACATGGACAATTCTAAATTTAAACAATTTCCACGTGTTTATGGAAAATTTCATAAATTTCCCTGTGATACCAGTTTTAAATATTTAGGAGGTATTGCAACAAGTGTATGTCTTCCTTAGTTTGCAAAAAGACTTGATGAAGTATAATTCATAGATAACCCAAGGATTATCCATTTTCTATCTGCATAGACCACCAAGGGAAACAAGAGATATGTCATGTACATAGTGCTTCGATGTCAGTTAAATCTAAAATAGTCTGAAATGACTTTGAGGAAAGCTTAGTGGGCATCTGGGAAAGTGATCTTTGTCTCGCTGTAAGAGGTCTGAAAAGGCATCACTTAGTGCAGGGAAAACTACATGCATTTGGCCCAGCTAAATACGTCGATTTTGTGTTAACAGCCACATACTATCATAAATCCCATTCCCTTAAGTTAGGAACAGTATTTAGATTAAACTGTCAAATTCAAATGGGCAACACTTTAGTATTTAATTATACATTGTTATATGTATAGTTACAATACTTAATTATATTGGTATTTGAATTATAATACAGAATTACTCGCTAAACTTTTGAGGGTTCAAGTTTTAAAATAGCTGAAAATAGAGAAAACATCATATTGTAGCATTTGTCAGGTTTGTGCTGACCGCCAGGTCACTTCAGCTTTCTTCATGCCTTTGCATATATGAAGCACTAGTGTAGCAGTATTTGCTTAGCTTCTAATTTTGGTTTGCTTTTTGTGTTTTTTCTTTCTCTCTCTTGGTTGTGCCGTTCTTCTTCCCATGATACTGTGCTCGCTCTTTCCGTGCATCACCTGTGATACCCCCCTGCTCCGACCATTCAGCTGTTGGTGAAGGGGGTACATGAAACTCTGGTAGCTCAGAGAGTTGTTCCTGCTCTCATTACTCTCTCCAGTGACCCTGAAATGTAAGTTTCCTGACTGTCTTATACACCTAGCATCCCTCTTAATACTTAGGAAGAAATAACCATCAGTTCTGTTTCTTACTCTAGCTGAACAAAAATTGAATTACTTTTAAACAAATGTAACTTTTAAATCACTTATTTGTAAGTAAAAACTTGCAACACCTAGAACTAAACTGGGTAAAATTACTGAATAAACTTTAAATAGAAAACCAAATCCATGTAACTTTTTTTTTTTAATATTTAATCATATTCTCAGTTTTTAAAATTTGCTTATATTATTTCCAGCAGAAAGCTGGATATGAGTGTGTTCTGTAATGCTATCAGCTTCACTACTGCAAAATCAGATGTCATTTGCCTTAGTGATATGCAAAATTATTTTGGCTGTACCTAATTTCTGATACACAACCGTAGTACTTCAACTCCTGGACATCCTGATGTGGTATTTCTTTCAAGCTATGGAGGGATGCTTTGCTAATCTCCCTAACAGATTGTTACTAATAAACGCTAGAGCATGAATAGTGTCTTAATTATTTTAATGTCTTGTGTGGGTAACTAAACCGAGAAAAACCCCAAGAGTCTGCCTGCCCATCCTCAGTCACAGCTAACCCAGTTCAAGTTTACCAAACCGTTTTTTATTGCATGTTGACTGGTTTACAGCTGACTCTTCGAGGCATGAGTGAAGCCTTAGTTGACAAGCGGGTTGCTCCGGCCCTTGTTACCTTGTCCAGTGATCCCGAATTGTGAGTTTCAGATTGAGACCTTGAGTTAATCCTGTCTGTCTTTCTCCTGGTCTGCTTCTTTTGTTTTGTCATTGCTAGAAACTAATGTCACTTAAAGTACTAATTCTTAAATTTATCTTTATTTTTAATTAATTTTTATTCTTAATGTTTAATACAACTTAAAGACTCTCTTTTTCTATTGCAGCTCAGTAAGGATTGCAACAATTCCTGCTTTTGGGACCATCATGGAAACTGTTACTCAGAGAGAGGTGAGACACCTGTTGTCAGGCTGTTGTTTTTGTAGCGTAAGAAGTGGGTGATTTTGATAAAACCAGAGGTCCACTAATTTATTAGTGAACTTGGGGGGAGGGGAGTGGGTGCAGCGGGAAGCAGCTTCTTTATTATTTCTTCCTTTGATATATCCTCTTCCAAAATGCTTTCCAGTTTTGCAGTGATCTTTGGAGTTTGTTTTTGTTTTGGGGTTTTTTTGGAGGGGGAAACAAACTAACCCTCTTCTAGATAATAAAAACATTTTCTTCTAAATATCAAACCAAACATAAACAAAGAAAAACAGATGTGTGGAGGGGGAGGCCTGTGCTAGAAGATGGGAAATCCCATGCTCAAAGTGTTTTTTAAAACAGTCTCCGATACTGTTGAGAAATCCAAGTCCATTATTTCCAAATAAAGTAGCTTTACTTTAAAGTGCTAACCAGAAAATCATGGTGGGATTCCGTTACCTCCACATAAGTATATTGTAATATTTGAGATGCTTTAGGATACTGCTTGGCTTCCAACTACTTTAGAAGGACACGAGTGTCTTGTGGTTCCGGTCCTATCTGCTGGCTTAGCCCATGGTGTCCAAGATGGCATTAAAAGACATCATAGTGACATAACTGAAATAGTTCTTGAGGATAATATAGATATGCAATTCCCTCTAGTTTTTTTTAAATGATGAAACTTTGGTAATAGATCAAAATTCTGAAAAAGACGCCCAGGATTCTGCTGTAAGCAGTAGAAATACCGTGGTTTGTTTTATATAGTTACTGTACAGCCAGATTTCTTCTTGAAGTCCTTGCAACTTTTCGCAGAGCTTGCATTCTTCCTGTAATTTCAACATATTCTGAAAGAATGTGTTTGAGGAAATGTGAGTAAGAAGTCAGTGATGACTCACAAGTACTTGGAAGACAGATAAGTAACAATTTTGTAGCTTGGAATGCATGCCTATAATCAGTTTGGGAAGAATACTGTTTTGTTACCACACAAAAATTACTGTATCCATTGCACTAATTATAATAAGCCTTAGAGTACAGAGGTGATACCGCCTTCCAGGATGTATCAAAGATGTTATTTTTACAACTTTGAGTGCAAATTAAATACTTATGTCATCTCAGATATATTTGTATTTTCAGTTTTTCTAGCCTCTAGTTGAAATCTTTTTAATCCCATTGATTTTGATGCTTACTTTTGCATCTCTGTCTTCTACGGAAAATCATTCAGTGTACTAATTGAGATATATAACAATAAAAATAAAGTGAATTCCATTCTAATTAAATGGGAAACTCCAAAGATACTAATAGTAAGAGGGAAATTTTAATAGCAGGTGAAAAAAACGTGAGTATCAAATCAAAGGAAACCTTAGGAGGAAAGAACAACAGTGGTATGGAAGCACCTGTCTTACAGTGAAAGATAGATCAAAACACAGTCCTTAAAGTCTAGAGCCGCATCAAAGTGTGTGGAACATACTGTCAGAAAAATATTGTAAAGTAATGGAAGGTCCAAGTTTTATCATCTGAAATATGGAAGGTTATAGACATACTCTGAACTGACCATAATGGTTTCTAGTATCTTCATTCTTTTGTCTACTTTTTATTTTTTTGGGAATATTTAAGCTTCTGGAAAGAGTAAAAATGCAGCTGGCATCTTTCCTAGAGGACCCTCAATATCAAGACCAACATTCTCTACATACGGAAATCATAAAAACGTTTGGAAGAGTTGGACCGAATGCTGAGCCAAGATTTAGAGATGAATGTAAGTTGCATCAGTGAGAAGATGCAGTCTTCCTCTTTCTGTCCCAAAGATGGTTATATTTTTTTTGTCTCTACAGAAATTTTGATGAAAACTCTCGTTTTCAGAGTTTGACATGTCCCAGTATTTAAGACACTGCTAGTATAATTTTCACTTTACCTACCACTGCTGTGTATATAGAACACCAGCACATGGTGGTGAGTGGTGTCAGAGGTGGAGGGGACTGGTCACTTCGCTGCACAGCAAATTTGAAGTTGTCTTTTTTTTAATTACTTGACATGTAAAACATCTTCCTCTTCCCACCTCCCTCGTTGCTTAACATCTTGCTGGCATATAAATTTCATGTATTCCACACATCTTAAATGTAAGTGCATCCCAAATTAAGAAAACTGCTTCTTTTCATGGCCCTGTAATGTAAAGCAAACAAAGTCGATTATTAAGACTCTCTTTTGAGATACTTGCAAACAAAACATGAGGAGCCATCATGCCTCCCAGCCGCAGGCATCTAGGTTAGCAAGCTAAACTCATTAGGCAGGATTCCTCTGTAGTTAGTGAAGATTTCTCATGGCGTGCATCTCTCTGTCACTAGCTTATCAGCTGCATTGATAAGGTAGAAGCATATTTTAGACAGCTTTAGCAACAGGAGAGTAATAACGTTGCAAAATATTTTCTGTAAGCTGTTACTATTTCAAAGGTTCTCTGAGGTACCCTTTTATTTCAGGTGGTGTTGCCACAGTTTTATTTCAAGTTTGAGTTGATGGGTGAAATCTGCAAGGGCAGTCCCTTCAAAAGCTGTCATTTGCAGTTCTTATTCCACACTGGTGTGTGGTGCTTCCAATGCCTGCGATTGCCACTTTGCAGCTGTGTAATGCTAAGCAAGTCTAGGGAAAGCAATTTCAAATACTTACTCCACTATTTACTTTTACAGTTGTTATTCCACACTTGCACAAGTTAGCCTTGGTCAACAACCAGCAGTCCGTGGATTCGAAGAGACTGGATATAGCTACCCACCTGTTTGAATCCTACAGTGCTCTTTCCTGTTGTTGTATCCTTTTTTTAAGGGAAGTTCAGCTGTTAAGTCCCTGGTGGGGGGAGAGGATTCATACTTGACAAATAACAAAGGTTGTCATTGAATGTGTGATGTAAAACATGATCGGTATAAAGAAGAGGTTTTCACAGAAGGTGGATGTGGTGGGCCGACCCTGGCTGGAGGCCAGGTGCCCACCGAGCCGCTCTGTCACTCCCCTCCTCAACAGGACCGGAGGGGTGAAAATAAAATGGAAAAAAATCTCATGGGTCAAGATGAAGGCCAGTAAATTTAAAAAAAAAAAAAAAAAAAGGTAGTGTGGTATGGATGTATGAAATACATGAAGTTAAATATGTTTAAGATCTTTTTTCTCCTTTATTATGTTGTTCTGTTCCTTGGGTTTTACTGCTGTAGCTTGTCCCTGTGCTCAGTAGAATAACATTATCAGAAGACAGAAAAATACTGTATCATTTCAGAAGATAAGCCTTATAATACCTTAACAACCTGGGTTTTAGTTATTTCAGAGGATTTAATGGTCAATCACTTTTTACCTGGACTTAAGTGTTTACGAACCGATATGGAACATCTCTCGCCAGAGCATGAGGTGAGCAGCTATGTTTACTGAGTATGAGGTGCTGGTGGCAGCAAAAGTTGAAATGCAGTGGTATTTAATATCAAAAGTTAAGGAGACCTACTCATGACCTACTCATTGAGGGAGTTTTTTGATAAGGAATAGGTCCTGTGATTTAAAAAACAATATAATCTTTAAAAATGTATTTCTAAGCCAAGGACCTCTGCAGGGAAATACTGAACGGTCAGAAGTGCACTTTGAACACACAGATCTTTGTAGATCAAAGAAAAAGGACATATTTTTTCCATCTGTTTTTTCATCAAGGCAGGGGTACACTATAATCAATGGCCAGAATATATCCAAGGAAATGCAGGTGAAAATTGGTGGAGTGCAGGAGAGAAAAGAGGCAAGGATGAGGGACGTATAGTCCTGAAATACGTGGGATGCACTTCATATCTGTGTCCAGTTCTGGTGTCCCCAGTACAGAAGCATGGACCTACTGGAGACACTCCAGCAACAGGCCACGAAGATGATGGACTGGAGCACCTCTCCTGTGAGGAGCGGCCGAGAGAGCTGGGGCTGTTCAGCCTGGAGAAGCGCAGGCTCAGGGGGACCGACATGAACATGTATAAATACCCGAAGGGAGAGTGCAAAGAGGATGGAGCCAGGCTCTGTTCAGCGGTGCCCGGTGAGAGGACCAGAGACACAAACTGAAACACAGGAGGTTCCCTCTGCACATCAGGAAACACTTTTTCACTGTCAGGGTGACCGAGCACCGGCACAGGTTGCCCAGAGAGGTGGTGGAGTCTCCATCCCTGGAGACACTCAGAAGCCGTCTGGACATGGTCCTGGGCAGCTGGGCTGTAGGTGGCCCTGCCAGAGCAGGGGGAGATGGTGGGCCAGATGACCTCCAGAGGGTCTCTCCCACCCTCAGCAGTCAGGACAACTTGGGAGCCAACAAGATGTTCTCTGGTAGAAAGAGCTTACAGAAAGCAGCAGAAGAGAAGAGTTAGCAGGAGAAGCTGAATTGAGAAACTTGAAAATCTTGGCCGTATGTCTGCACTTTTTTGTAAATACTTGCAGAGGATGAACGCTAAGAGAGATTGAAACATGCAGATATTAAGTCAGTAGCTGAAAACGAGACATAGTTCAGTTGAATATTAGGAAAACCTTGACAGTGTGAACATTTCAAGTGATGGAGGAAAAAACTGAATAAAAATTTACAAATTAACATAGGTTAACACTGCATTTCCATGGATTACTTTGTACTTGAGAAAAGTACTTTTCCTTACAATTGCAAAAGTGACCTAATTGAAATTACTGTTCTAGGAGATCTGAGTTCTCATACTTGGAAACAAAGTCCCTTCTTCCAGTTACATCTTCAGTCCAATAGCCTGTAGTGTCATTCTTTTATTTTCTGCATATTATTACATTATTTTATATAATTTGCAATATATGAAACTGGAGGTGAATTAATTTGAGGAACTTTCAGATGTAAAAGGAAAGAATCTGACTTCAGAGGGCTGAGTCAGAAGGGACAGTACTGACCTGAGCATCAGTCAAAGGCAACAGAATTGCACTTCCTTACCACAAGCAGCACTGGAGGAGATCTGGCAGTGAGGATACTCCATATTTAGCGTGAGCTCGGAGATGTATTGTGTTAGGGGAAGTCTAAAAATGTATCTGAAAGCTGCCGTAGGCAAAATTGGATTTAGTATAATTTTCTTTGTTCTATCATATTCATTGATGGGATAACTGGTAGAAATAGTAATGCTTCATTTTTGTATGGCAGTTAATGCAACTTCTACGGTTTAAGGGCATAGTCAGTTCAAAAGATACCCTGAACTAGAACAAAAGAACTTATTTGATTGAGGTTGAGTCTTGCAGCCAGAAAAGGAACTGAGAGCTTAAATAGGATTATAAATAAATAAATGAAGACAGCTCTCAATCCTCCTTTACCACATTCTGCATCACTGTGACTAATTGGCCTCAGGCACAATGCCAAGTGCTTTATTTGTTTAGCCAGAGAGAAACATAAATCTAAAAATGTTTACTCCTGCTCCAGTGGGATGGAAAACTCACTACAGCTTTTACTGCAGAAATGGAAATCTGGTGTTTCATCAGCTCCTTGCTACAACAGGATGTTTAGGCACCATGGTAGAGACCTCTGAGGCCCAGTTGGTTTCAGTGTCTGTCTTTCAAGCCTTCTGTCTTAAAACTGTGTTTTCTGAAGTAAATGTGATTTACTGTTTCAAATAGTTATACATTTGCATAAACAGAATTAACTCTTTTCTTGTTATTTTGGTCACTGTGTTATTCACAATTCAAATAGCATACCAGTTACAAAACCACATTTTCTCATTCACAGAGCCTTAGCTCTTGTGGCTCCAACATCAGTACTGAGTTTATTCTCATCTTGGAAATGTAACATTTGTGAAATTGGCTTGTGATCCTGTCAGACAGTGTTTAACTCTTAGCCCTCATATTTACTTTCCTTTCATTTGTATAAACAAAAGTGCAAGTTGGGCATTTAAGCCAGACCCTGTCATCTTTACTTTAAAGATTTCACCTTGTGCAGACGTTGCAGATATTTTGCCAGCATCTCTAATTCCATGTTGGGTCCCTTCTTCCTTCTCCACTTGCCTTATGTTTCTATTCAGAATAACTGGATTTTGAGTTGCATGATAGTGAGGTATAATCAGTACTTGGTGAAAACATTTAGTCCTTCTGCAGTGTTGTTTATTATAATTAAGCACGTTATGCCTCTCTAATGTCTCTGTGGAGTTCTGTCTCTGAAATCTCTAATAGTCTAAATGATTTCATAGTGAGTCCCATGACCAAACAAAGAGAACCCGCAGGAAGAGGTGTGAGCAGTATGTGCAATATCATATAGTATCATAAGGCAATTTATTTTATTTATACCATTCTTCTGTTTCACCCTGAACTTTAAGACAAATTAGTTTGGGGAAGAATTGTTCCACTTCATCCAAGAAATATGCAGCCTTCCCGGAAGAGGCTGCGCAATGGATGGGGGCTCCATCCTGCTATTCAAATGATCCTGAGTCCTTGCTGAATTATTCACGCCCTGACCAAGACTTTATATTAATGATATTTGTGACGTTCAGACTGATGTACAAAAACGTTGAAGTGTTCTGACGCATGGGTAGAACTGCTAAGTAACACAAGTTATGGCTGCTGTGCCCAGAAATTTCAGTTTTCTTTTGATACAGAAAGAAAAGCTTGGTTTTTCACTGGAATTCTGAATATATTTCTTTTATACCTCTGTGCTTTTGAGTTTAAGCACTTGCATAATCTGTTGTGCAAATAAAGGATGGCAGATTCAGCAGTAAGAATTGTAGTCCCCTTAGACTCCTACATGGGTTTGAATGCTGCTTTCTGGAACGTTCTGGGGTATATAATACCTGCTACACAAACTGTTTCAGATGTTGAAGTAATACTTTTGGAGAAACAGGCAGAACAGCGGCTCAGATCTGCACACCGGGCCACATCTTATCAGTGTAACAAATGGTTTCAAAGGATATTTTGTGCTGCAGCTGCCTAATAGCGATTTGACAGAAACCAGCTTTTTAAAGTATATAAATATGTTTTAAAGCTGTTATTGCTTGGTTGTAACCATTAGTGACTGATCTGTATTTTGGAGATTGAAACTGGGATTTTCCCATTGTTGTCTATATTCAGGTTTTGGTAAGACCCCACTAATTTTAGTTGCTTGCAGCTTTGAGATTTTAAGTTCAGTCTCTCAGAGAAAGTGTTTAGTTTTCTCTGGAGGTGTGAGTAGAGAAAGTTTCCATGTATGCAGTGGGTTTATGTATGTATGAAATATACGTGTATATATATACACGTTTCACACACTGCACTGCAGCTGTTTTGCCCAAGTGTTTCAAATGCTTTTGTCGTAATGTGTTTAAAACAGTACTGTTGTGGGCAGGGATTTAGATACCTGTCCAATGAATTGTACAATTTCTTTCAAAGCCTGCTACTGGGAAACATTCCTTTATTTTTGGTATGCTGGAGAAATGTAAAATGTCAGTGTGGGGTTGTTTTTTTCAGCCTTAAATATTCTGCAGAAGCTTTTAACGCTGCAATTGCTTAAGTAAGGGAAAAAACCTTGATTCATAGAAACCTGGGAGGCACCAGTGAAGTGATACCAAGTTTGCTTTAGCCCCTCCTTTCCACTGAGATGTTGTCTGAGGATGCTGTCCTGCTTTTTTCTTCTCTTTCCTTGCTTTTTCTTTCATGCATAAAGTTGGTAAAGATACAAATTTTAACAGGTACTTGGAAACTCTCCAAAGGAAAATAGAGGGAAGATGAATGTATGTCAGAGGTCATTGCTTATAAATAACAGTATTGTTTGAAAAAAAGGAAGATGAGGTGTGTCACAGAAGTGTTTGCTTTATCTGTACTTTAAAAAGGCAGGGGAAGCAGGAGGGAGTCTTGAACTCCTGTAGCTACTTCAAAAACATTTTACTACTTGAAGTATTTTGAATGGTTTTGTTGTTTCTAGCCACAAGTTGTTATTAGAGAGCTGGAATTTGAATGCACTTGAAAAACAGCAGAGAAACTTTCTAAGCAGTTCTGCTAATGTCAGAATTAATTGTGGAGCAGATTTTGTGCAAAGTGCTAATGCAAAAGAAAAAATGTCACGTATATCTCTTCCTTATGCCTTAGGTTATTTTAAGCTCCATGATAAAAGAGTGCGAACAGAAAGTGGAAAACAAGACCGTCCAAGAACCACAGGGGTAAGACTTCCACTTCTCTTTTTTTTCTGCGCCTCCAGATTAATGTTCTACAGAGTCTATTCCATAATGGTGTCCGAGGCTTGTGACCAGAAATCTCACCCTGACATATTCTGTACCTGAAAGCAGATTTTAAGAACTTTTAATTCAGTTTGTGGTTGTTTCTGCCTCCAGTGTAAAACACATTCTTATTTCTATCATAGCCGTGATGTTCTTGTTTTCCCACGTTACTTTCTTCTTCATTTTCTATCCGCTTAAAGCAGTAATTGAATTTCTGTCCTGAATCTGAGAAAGCAGGGAACGCTTGTTCGAAGTGCTTAGAGCAACGCATGTGGCACACACCTTGCAACCCCCTCCCGTGGGGGTGGCCTGCAGGCTGAAGCAATTGTTCATGGTAATGACCTGCTCCAGGTTACTGTCTCTGCTTGCACGTGACTAGCGCACACGAGAACAGTTTCTCCAGTGTATAAACTGGCCTGCCTGTGTGAATACGCCGTTTAGGAAATATGTTGGCTTTGGGAAAATACTGCACTTCAACATAACACCCATTCTACACACGCACAGTACACCCGGCTCTCCCGTGAGGCATCAGACACGTGGGGTATATGCGTCAGTTTGCCTCGTGGTGGAGATGGTAGCATGTGAGTCTGTCTCCTGATAACAAAAGAAGCTAACAGACCCACAATTTTGGAAAGCGAAGTATCTTTAGGTTGAGGTGTGTGTGGTTTTGCCTGCGTTTTTGCCTAGAATGGCAAACCAGCAGGTAATTTCTCCTGGATTATTATATAACTTAATAAATCTTTAGTAGTGTCACCAGGAAGAGTTTGAGAAGCAACAATAGGTATCTGAAAGAGAGAATCTGTCCTCAGTGATACCTTGCTGTGGGAATCAAGACAATTACTGGAACTTGTTTATGTCATGCTTCTGTATGTGTAACAAATTAATCGAATTTACTTCATGAAAGAGCTTAGGCAAAATCTCGGGAGCAACCGGTAGTTTGAGAATGACTGAAATAGGAAAGGTGTACGAGAATTGAACAGAAAAGCCATGGTGTGGAAAGAGAGTCAGTCCTTCATGCGCCAAATAAAATATCTTTTTACAAGGGCCTGTAGTGACAGGACAAGGGGTAACAGGTTTAAATTGAAAGTGGGGAGGTTTAGATTAGATATGAGGAAGAAGTTCTTCCCGGAGAGGGTGGTGAGGCACTGGAACAGGTTGCCCAGAGAAGCTGAGGATGCCCCATCCCTGGAAGTGTTCAAGGCCCGGCTGGACGAGGCTTTGAGCAACCTGGTCTAGTGCAAGGTGTCCCTGCCCATGGCAGGGGGGTTGGAACTAGATGGTCTTTAAGGTCCCTTCCAACCCAAACCATTCTGTGATTCTATGATCTTGGGCCTTGCCTCTGGTAATTGGCCTGTTTACTGGTGCAATTGATAATGTAGGAAGAACTGAATCCATTTGGGACATGAGGATCAGGTCAACTCTTAAAGGTGTGCTAGAAATGAACTTTGGGCTTAGGAGGTGAAATAATTTTAGGAGTAAAAATGTCCAGGTTCTGTGCAAATCACAATCTGTAGTGTATCTGTTCTAACGAGATAGTTGGTTCTGCCTAGTCATACAGAAACCCCATCTAAGGAAGCAGAAATACAGTCTTTACGATCTGAAGAATGCACTGTGGGTCACCTTCTTTCCTCTTTCCTACTCATGTGGCAATACTCTGAAGTAGGGACTGTACTGACTAAGCATATTCCAGTTGAATGGCTATTTTGATGATAAAATGGGCATTTCTTTGACACACTAGTTAGTTACAGAACAAGAACAGGTTTATTTGATTTAATCACTCCACGGGCATATTCCTTCCTTGCAATGTAAGTAGCCAGTCAAGAACCAAAAAATGCATTTGTTCATGCTGTTTTTTCCCCAGGGCTTCACTATGCTACTGCATCAAGCTCTGTGCTTTTGCCCTTACCCATTCTGCCTTATCTTAGACAGAGCTTTCTGGCACGCGCATACCTGCGTGTGTCCCCAGCAGCCGTGCTTTGAACACCCACCCCTTTCCTGTGTCCTTCAGATTGTCCAGCAGCTGTGTGTTTGCTTTTTCCTTGGCCAGAATGGTGAATGTTTAGCTTGCCTTCAGCTGTATTCAAGGTTGGCACTTCAGCCAGCTGTTCCTCAGAAAGCAACCTAGCAGTAATGATTCTTGGCAAGACAGAAAACGGATAGTTGCCCCACTAGACCCATCCTACTCCACACAAGTAAGCATTAGTGTATTGAGGTCTTCCCCGTAGTACGTACCTGACGTAGCAGGTAGTTGCGATAAGGCAGAACTGACAGCCTGACTCTTTGCAGATGGGGCACTGAGCAGTCGCTGTATCCTCTCACCACCCAACCTGGGCAGGGACACCCCTCCGCATAAGCAGTGGCAGTATTTTTGACTAACAAGTTGAGTCATTAGAATCAGTTGCATATGTGAGCATCTGTTACTTTGCAAATATTTTCTTTGCCTGGCTTGTTTGGGGTTTCTTTTTTTTTTAATGTGCAGGCTAACTAATATTCTTTTTTCATTTTAATTCTTTGTGTATTGAAAAAATCCACCCCTTCAGACTCTGACTGTGTAAAGACAAAAATAAAAGCAGTTTATGTATCTAAATACATAAGATATTTTATGTCCGATAAACTACTACTTTTTGAAGTTAAATTAATTTATCAGTCGTTGAGCGACTTCTGGACAGCCTTTTAGGAGAGATCATTAGGCAATAAGAAATTGATTCCTTCTCAGGCAAACATATTCTGAAAGACATATTTTCTCTCCCAGAATGCAGCAAATGTACAAGATATCAAACTGGTCTCTCTAAAGAACACCATTAACCTTGACCTGAAGGGGTTTTATTCTCTTACCTGCATTAACTAAACTGTGAAACCTAAGATTCTGAAACAAAATTCTTTGGCCGAGCTCTTCCTAGTTCTGAAGGTGGTGCTCTTCAGTTGGACAGGATTTTTATTTTTAAGTGTGTGCTGTTGTGTCTTTCAAATGTTTTAACTTGTTCAGTTGTTCAAAGCTGTTCTCTGCATGGCTAGAGATTGAGGCATCAACTTTTATTTCTTGTAGGGTTTAGACATAACCTTGCTTGAGCTTATGCCCGTGCAGATATGCTAACCTAGATGTCAGAGGTCTGTATTACTTAAAAACCCGTTTATGAAAATATTTTTGAAATCACAGTTAGTCACAGATAAATGCAAATGTGGTACAACATCCAGTGTATTTTCTTGCAGAGTGCAACTGCTGAAAACTGTAAGATTTGAAAAGTATAAATCTTCGCAGTGTGTTGGTTCGTACTTAATTAGCTTTTCCCTTTCTTACTCAAAATGAGGCTATGGTTGCAATCTTTTACCGTGCAAAATCACCACACAATATTTTAACACTGAAGAAATGAACTTTTCATGTACATGAGCGTCTCCTTTTTCTTGCTAAGCCCTTGCCAATTTCAGTTCCCAATTTCAGTGTTAAATATAAATTTGACAAAGGATTTAAATGCAACTAGGAGACAAATTACCGAGTTTTGTTAACAGTTTCAGAATGTGTACACAAAAATAAAACTGGATGCAAAAACAATCATAAGATGCCTTCTATTATCTTGTCTTTGCCCCTTGTTGTTAGAAAAGGTTGGTCAAGTAATATGGGGTCACAGGTGTAGTTTGGGTTTTTTTTTTTTAAATATTAAAGTTTATCTTAACTATTGGATAGCCACTTTCATTAAACACTTTCTTTAGCAATTAGCGAGGTATTTAAGTCTTGGGCAATACTATTACAGACTGATTTTTATAAAACATCCAGAATAAATATTGTTTCGGCCTAAAGCTTCCCCATAAAGCAGGCAGAACTCTGCATAGCATCTAGGCACTGGTCAAAAATTTGATGTTTACAGATTACTTTTCTTTGTGCGTTTGGTTTGTGCTTTTTTTTTTTTTTAATAATGAGTAAATGCAAGGGCTTTTCTGTAGGACTGCTTGTTTGAAACAAGGTATGTTATTGCCTTGTTGGTTTCTCTGATTCTTTTTTTAAAGACATGAGACTCAAATTATTTTATTTCATACTGCTTTTATTACTGGGTTTAAATGTTCAATTTGTGTACTGATAGAAGTCTTTCTGGGGGCATATTTAAACTCCAGAGTATGTCAAGTGTTGTGGATTATCTTTCTATTTACAGCAATTTATAAAACATGACCTAGACGGTCAAGTTCCTAACTTTTAATTTTTAACATCAGATGGCTGATGTCCTCCAAAACGGTTTTGAAAGTTAAGTGAACATTTCCTGGTTTTCCGCAAACATATTCCAGATTAGTAGAATAATGACAGCACACGTTTGCTTAAAACTACAGGTTTGCCACCAGTTGCTAGACTTTTCTTTTCTGAAGTGAGCAATTTTATTTTCTTCATGTCACTAATGCTTGGAATGCACTCTATTTCCCAAATCCTTTTCCCTAGTTAGACACAACTCTAGGTAACACCGTAGGCTGGAATAGCTTCTTGTTGTTAACCAGCTGATAACGAGTATAAACTGCAATTTACATAATCGCTATGCCCTTGCTTTACTGTGAGCTCAGAGGGCGGTAGATGTTCAAGTCCAGACGTCTGGCTGTGTGATTGTGCCCAAAAGAAATTTTGCTTAATAAGAGTTTATAAATCATTTCAAAAAAGCTGTATGTCTTCATCGCTGCTGCTAAATAGAAGAAAAAGATTGCTATTTTTTAAATGTCAATTTTATTCAGATGTTGTCTACAAAGAGACATAACCTGAGAAGCATTTTCAAAATTTTAAACTTAACTAAAAATTCAGACATGATACTTTCACTAAAATGATGCTTAAACTCTAAAGATTAACTAATCATAGAACCATAGAATGGTTTGGGTGGGAAGGGACCTTGAAGACCATCTAGTTCCACCCCCCCTGCCATGGGCAGGGACACCTTCCACTAGACCAGGTTGCTCAAAGCCTCATCCAGCCTGGCCTTGAACACTTCCAGGGATGGGGCATCCACAGCTTCTCTGGGCAACCTGTTCCAGTGCCTCACCACCCTCTCCGGGATGAACTTCTTCCTGATATCCAATCTAAACCTCCCTGCTTTCAGTTTAAACCCGTTGCAGAGCTTTTGGAAGATACCAACTAATAATTAGATATAAAATGAGACGACTGGTTTGAGTAACCTGTTCCATAAACAGGAGATGTTCTGGGGGTTAAAAAAAAACAAACAAACAAAAAAAAAAAACCACACAATTTAAGAGTATGCTTTGTGATACTTCTGGGAATGCTGTGTGGGGTGTATGTAGAGCCCCTCCAGAGATCTAGGTCCATTAGGCACTGTGAAAATGCAGAAGACTGGGACTCTCTTCAGCTTAAAAAGTAGAAGGGATGGGGGATACATTTGAGGGGATGTAGCTATGGTACAATTAAGCTGTTTGTAAATCCGCAGTACAGCTTTAGAGAGAAGCTTCCCTTATGGTTTTTTTCAAGTTCTCTGTTTGAGAAGAACCAGGGTGTGTTACTGCTTAAGGACCTTTCCTTGCGGTACGAAATGGGAAAAAATACTGTATGCATCCCTACCGCCTCAGAAGGAATAACTCAGATTCTGTTGAAGCAATTTGGAGTTCAAGTTAACGTGGCCTGCCTTGGTGCAAAAGTGTCTGTCTAACAGAACTTCTTATAACCTTGCAGACTGAAAAGTCGGTCCCTGGAAGCTGGCCTGTGCCAGTCAGGCAGATCTAGGGATCTTAGGTGTAACTTTGAAATGCAGAGTCCACACTGAGCTCACAAGGGAGAATTTCACTGGTAATGTTTGATAAAATTGGCCCTGTCTAATCTTGAAAAATGTTGGCCATTTTAACTACATATATAGGAAGTCTGGAATTTACATATCCCTGCCGTCGTATTTTTCCCTTGCTACACTCTGTCTTGAGACAGATCACCCCTACTGTGTTAAACAGTTACGTATATCTGAAGTTGAGCTCCCTGATACGTTGCCGTTTTAAAAATATTGTAAATTAGAAAAAAAAAAAGTCAGTTTTGCAGCATTGGCATCGTTTCCTAACACGTTGTTCAAAGTGGCAGCATCTTGGAGGTTTGGTATTGATTGGGTTGCTCCTCCTAGTCTAGGTTGTGGGGAAAATTATGGGCTCTCCGTTGTCTTCTCTAGTAGATACGAAGTAGGAACGCTCGAGCAAAGGTAGTAGGAGTCCCATGGACACCAACCAGGAGAAAGCTCTTTCCCCAGCAAGGGGTAGACCTAGTAGGACTCAGTGCCCCGGGGTGGGATTTACAAGGGGATTGAGGAAGAGCTGAACAAATAATACGGAGTAAAGATTCAGTAACTAGATCTACAATCTAGTAGATCTAGTAACCGAATCTATTTGAAGTCTAGTTACAATCTAGTAACTTGAGTTACTAGATTGACAGTCTGCACCAATTTTAAACTCCGATCAGGTGGCAATATTTGGAAAATAAGAGAGTTGGGAATTAAGGAGAGGGGTCACCGTTCTGCACTTGCCTTGCTTTTACTCTTCTCTGCGTGTCTGCTCACGGCCGCTGTCGGAGGCAGGATACTTGGGCTAGGTGGTACCAATTCAGGCCAAGGACCTGTTGCCCTTGTGTTAAACCAACAAGGGTTGACGCTCCAGTCAGCGAGAAGGTAGAGCCGGTCTTTCACCGAGGCGTTTGTCACTGCAGCTATCGCCACGTAGCCAACAGATGCTAAGCTGGCGACTTCTAAAGCAGTAAGAACTAGTGTGCATGGCTTGCAACTGTTCCCTAGGGCTGCAAAGGCATTTAAGAGCGTGTACGTTCATTCAAGAGCGTGTACGTAGGCTTGGCGGCGATGGCTTTTCAGTTCTTTGCGATGGACCGGTCCTCTGTGGCCTTGAAACCTCCGAAACGCAAAGACAATTCAGGTGCTTACGGAAGCACAGCACAGTGTTCGTTTTGCTTTGTGGCCTTACATCCCTAAGTGTTTCTTCCCCAGCTCGATGTCGATCGCAGCCAGCCTCGTGAGTGAAGACACAAAGACCAAGTTTCTGAACAAAATGGGCCAGCTGACGACGTCGGGTGCGATGTTGGCCAACGTGTTTCAGAGGAAGAAGTAAGGTGGGAAAAGGAACTCCCGGCGAACACTAAGATGGACCTCACAGAGACTGGTTCCTGTACTTGAAGTACTTGCCTTTTAATTTCTTCTGTCTTATGTTCTTGTAGTATAATTTTATTCTAACCTCCAAAGATATTTGCACTGCTTTTGAATATCGCTGTGTATCTGTTTATTTTGGGTTAACTGTGGTTGATATAAAACTGAAATCATAGTCTGTACCAGGTCCCTGTTCTGTGTTCTTGTCTTTCCAGCATACATTTTTTTTTTTTATATATATATAGTGGAAGGTTTTTTTTTTTAATTTTCTGACAGGATATCAGCAAATATCTGTATTATACATGGAGCTATTATGACGGTACTTAATGTAAATTTGAAGTCATTGTCACGAAGAAGTAATAAAAGTGGAGATTACTTATGTATTTAAATTATGAAAGAGTAACGCAGATTTTTTTTTTTTATTATGTTTCTAAAAAGAAGAGCCACCAGTATCTGTCTGTGCTTCTAGGGTTGTTTTTATAAGTATTGTGCATCTTGAATCCCGAGGAATTGCAGTATCTGATGTGTGAGACCACTTGCACGGCATCGGTCTGCAGGGAATGCTCATGTTTCAGATGCTTTATGCTGACACTGTAAATGCTGTACAAAGTCCTTCAGATAAAATTCTCACATCTGTTGTGGTTTTTTTGAGGGATGTTTTCTTTTTGTTGGGGCTGTTGTTTTATTTTCAAGCACTTTAACAACCAGTCTGCACATCCAGAGGCACATCCGCTGTAGTAAAGGAAAAACGTGATAAATTAAGGGGTGTTAATAAACGTAGAAGCTACCACGCAGGGTCCCACGACAGTTCTGCAGGCAGAGGGTACTTGGGCGGGAGAAGGAGCGCTGTCATCTTGCGCTCTGTGCAGCTCTGTTTACTGGGAGAGCTGAAATTAAGGTCTTTGGGGGTTTTGTTGTTGTTTAGATTGAGTCTCAGTTCAAATTTAATTCCAAGAGTATTTGAAATTATGTTGAGTTTGACATGCAGTTTCTTTTAAAATGTTACGTAGGCTGCATGCATGCTTTATAAAAATTACTCAGAGTATCTTCGATGACTACCAAATATTTTGGTTGGCAAGGAAGCATTAACAGCTCAATCCTTTTATTCTTAGGCAGCACTTTTTGTTTTCCTTCTTTCTGTCAACGTAAACTTCTGAAAGTGAACTCAAGTGCGTGCCTGAACTGGTATGAGGTACCAAAATGCAACAGCCCAGGCGCTCCCCGACACGGTGTACCCTCCGGTCGGGAGTATCCCTGAGGACAGGGCAAGCGAGGGAAGCAAGCGTGCGCTTCCAACGACGGCCTGTGGATGGGGAAGCCCTTCAGGTGTCGCCTTTAGATGGAAATAGCGGAGATGACTTGAGGCTTCTGACCGCTACGTGTCAGTGCCCGTGGCTCTGCGTATGCGGTTGCCACCATCGTTTGTGTCGTGATAGGGCCTGCTGCCCACTTGCACGCTGTCGGACCCTTTGCGCTGCACTGACGAAACACTTTCCGTGAGATGAGAGACAGCTCCGTGCCTCCGTGTTGCTCGTTACCCTGAGCGTGTGCTTTTAGCAGACTGACTGTGAAACGGAGACATTCCTGAGGAATGGGAAGTGGTGACGTTCCTCTCTATTGTTCTGTTGTCAATAAAAAGTTTTGTATACTGGCTTTGTCTTGTTACTTCTAGTCCTCCCTGAAAAAGGCTGTCGCATCAAAACAGCCCTTAGGTGAGAGGGGTCTAGTGCGCAGAAGCTCCGTGTCCGTCGCTGGTTTTATGTAGGGGATGGCAGCTTGGACTTGCTAAACTTCCTGTCTCTCTGTGCCTGTTTCATTTTGGCTTCTAGTCCTGTCGCTATGTTGCCATTTTCATGTAGGGCCTCCCCCTCCCCTGTGCCACGCTGCTTTTTTTCTTAGAAGAAGTTCTTCCTGGAGAGGGTGGTGAGGCACTAGAACAGGTTGCCCAGAGAAGCTGGGGATGCCCCATCCCTGGAAGTGTTCAAGGCCAGGCTGGATGAGGCGTTGAGCAACCTGGTCTAGTGGAAGGGGTCCCTGCCCATGGCAGGGGGGTTGGAACTAGATGGTCTTTAAGGTCCCTTCCAACCCAAACTGTTCCGTGACTCTTTACCTCTTGTCTGTCTGTCCCAGTAGCTGCAGTGAGATAGCTCTGTAGTTGTGAGACCAAAATTACTTCTTTGTGGTTAAGCTGCTTTCCAAAGCGGGGCGGCTGCCTTGAGGGCGGCTCCAAGCCCACACCGAACTTCAGCTGGCGTTTGGGAACCTGCTGGTCGGCACAAGCCGGAATTTGTGGCAGCAGTTTAGCCGCGGATGGTGGTGGGATGAGACTCTGTAGTTGGTTGGTATAAATGCAGCGTCTGTGCCCAGCTAGGGCCAGTCCCTCCAGCCCCTTGCAAGGTTTAGCTTTTGCTACTCAGCACCTCACATCGGTTGATCCATGGAGGAATTTGTGTGAGAATCCCAGGAAAACCGCCACGGTAACTCCTGAGGTGAAAAAAATTCTGTGTAGGCAACACACCTTATTCAGGTTGTCTTCAGGAGTTTCACCCCCTCAGTTTCAGGGCTCTCTTAGCGTATGTTGGTTGCTGGAGTTTTTGAAAATGTTGATTATTTTACCAGATCCTGACAGGTTTTCAAGAAGATTGCAAGAAGCTGTTCTGTGTGGGTTGTTCTGTGTGAGTTCTGGGAATGCTTGGGGGTTTTTCTTCTTTTTCCTCCTGGCTTTGGCACTGTAGCATTCAGGACTGAGAAAGAAAAGAGAGAACTCCTTAAGGAAAAGGATTACTGGGATATTTTGAATTAACTTTCCCCCCCTCACCACCCCTTCCTGTTACGATGCAAAACAAGTGAAGTGAACCTTTGGGGTGAAAAGAAGGAGGTTGGATATCCAGCACGGGAAAGCAGTTCAACCCCGAAGGGTTGTCTTTAGTGGCCTGTGACTCTGTCTAAATAAGGATTTGGAACAAAAGAAACAAATCAAAAGATGTTGGTTTTATTAGCTCTGCCCGCGGTTCTGTGACCTGTTGGCTTTCAAAGAGGGGGCACGCTGATGGTCTCGTGCTGCCCCTGGGGAAATGTCAGAGCTGTCGTATCGTTATTTGAAGGGGTGACTCCTGTGAGAGGCTGAGGGTTCGAGGTCTAAATGCGTTTTCTGTAGACGAAGCATAAGGCTGGCGGGCGTTAGGGGGGTATTTTCTTCCGAGAGGGATGGGTTTCTGTAACTACAGGTGAGGCAGATCGCTCGTTTCCTGGCTTCTCGTCAAGGGGAATAAAGGGAGCTCCTTAAGGAAACCTGCATGTTCCTCTTCTGCCAGTCTCCTCCCACTCCCCTTTCCCACCAAGAAGAGAAAAAACACCCCCACGGCTGCACGTAAAGGTTCTCCGCGCCAGAATGTACCGAAAAGTGGTATTTGAACGGCGTCGGGGCCGGAGAAACCGGAGGAATGTTGGCCCATCAAAGCGTTAACGATTGAAAGATAAAAATAATCCATGAGAAAAACCTGCTGCGAGGAGCGAGGAGGAGCTTCTGTTACGTGCTGTGGGAATTCATCACTGCGCGTGGATGAAAAGATGATTCAAAACGGCGCAGAAAAAGCAGAAGTGTGGAACATTTCTGTTCTCTCTCTGGCGACTGTTAATGGCATTTTTCTCTTCCAGCAGTTTCTGGAGGTGCGCACCACCCGTTTGGTACGTCCCACGTCATTTCCCGCCGGGAAGCGTAGGGGCGTCGGTATTTAAGTAAAACGGCCGAGTACCAGCAAAGCCGCCCGGAGCAGGAAATCGTGAACACGCCGACGTAGGGAGCCTGACCGGCACGGCACCAGTCCTAGGCAGAGTCGCAGAAATTCTCGCGTCGGGTGTAACCACCGACGAGCGACGGGATTGCGGTGTGGTGCCGGGCTTCCCGGAAGCCAGCTGGGTGGTTTGCCGGGCGCGTCTGGCTAACGCGCTGGGGTACAGGCTGTAAAATGGGTCGGCAAAGGCACGGAGGAGTGCTGCTGAGGAATGGGTGGGCTGTTTGCCAATGCATCCCGTGTTAGCTGATCCCGGCGAGTAGCCCCGAACGAGGGGTCGTTTTCCCAGGGAAGCCGTTTCTGAAGCACTCTGCTGCAAGGTTTAACGCTGGTCAGGTTGCCTGCCTGTAGGTAAGAAAGGGTGATTCCGCTTGTAGCGTTGGTGACGGCGGTAACCAGCCTGTGTCGCTGCGGGCATCTGCGCTGCCTGCCAGGCTCAAACTTCCATCGTGCTCCCGGTGTCGTGGAAAGACTTCCTTAGGCTGAAGATTCCTAGTTTCTGGGACCTTTCAGGTCACTGACTTCTACAGTAGAACTGCTCGCGCTCAAAAGGTGACACGTGAGCTGGCATAAAGGGCCAGTACCGGGACGGTGGTCTGTCCGGCTCCTTTCCCAGTACTGGCATTGCACACGCTCCTCATTCACCATCCTTCGGGCTGCTCTGTACCCTGACCCCCAACTTTTCTGCCCCACAGAGGCAGATACCCTTTTACTCTACCGTTGAAATACCATGTGCGTACACACCGGGGCTGTTTGCAGCCTGTCGGAATATTACTGTTCCCAAAAGCACTGTGGTCTTTGCCCTACGCTTAAGCGGAGATTTTTCCCATTCCCCAAACCCTGAGCAACCTCTCCTGCAGCTGCAGGTGAGATGGAGCCCCGCTGAAGTTCCGGTAGCCGTAGCTGTGCCTCCTAGGATCCTGTGTGGCATCCGCCGGGCGCATTACGCCTCCCCTTGGAACGTGCTGGGGAAGCGGGGAGGGGGAAGAAGCAGCTGGGGGCGTTAATGGGCAATAAGGCCTCGTTTAGGTTCAATCCTTTGCTGAGGGATGGAGGAACCGGAGCGTGAGTCACCGCAGCGTTCAGGTGAGTCTTCAGAGAAGTTCAGGATGGTCAAGCGTGCCGGGAGATAAACTGACGGGGTGGCCCTGCGGAGCTGGTCACGGGGTGCTGCGTGGTGTTGTGGGGGAGCTCTGGTCTCCGTCCTGCTGCTGAGGGGTTGGGGGATGCTTGCCAGCCTTAAAGACTCCTCTCCAGGCAGGACGGAGCTTGAGGTGCATCCCGGACAGCGCAAGCTCCCCGGTTCCTGCCAGTATTTCTCTTGTCCTTTGTGGCTGAAGTCTCGGACGTCAGCAGGTCGGTATCTCGCTTAGAAACGAGCAAATATCCAAAGTTAAAGAGAAACCAGGACTTTCTATTTCCTCCCAGAAGCACGTGGGTGCTGCGACCTCCACAGTGGCTGGCGATAGCCCGTCCGTTCCGCCCGCGCGCCGCCCGCGCTCCAACCCCTCTCCGCGTTGGCAGTGTGAGCTTTTTCCCTTCCCAATGCTGCGGACTTCAGGGTTTTGAGGTGTGTTCAGCACTGGTACGTTTTTGTGGGTCCATACAAGGTGCGTTGGGTCAACCACGCCGGCGTGACTGAGGAGCTTCATCACAGCTGCTCCGTCACGAAAACTCTCCGTGCGTTTGAAGATCTCGAGGCGATAGGGCAGTAGCCTGCCTTGGAAACGCGCGGTTCGCGGGAAGAAAGCAGTTCCAAGCTGACAGCCTGGTTTTCGTGCGTGCTCTGTTTTTGGCTAAATAATGGATTTGGGTTTTTTTCTTTTTTAATTGATTAATAGCCGGAGACCTCAGCAGAAATTTGTGCTCCCTCTGCTAAACACGTGCAGGTGTTTTCCTACCGCTTCTTCCCTTTAGCCCAGTGTCAGGAGCTGCACGTGCTGGAGCATCTAGCAGGGCCCTCTCTCTGGGGCGGGCAATGGGGCAGCCGGAGGCAGGACGGACTCTGCGCGTGGGTTGCTGACGCTTCAGAAGCGGCACTTACGACCCACCTACCCCCTTGGCCCCCCGAGGCACCCCCCTGAGTCACAGGGCGCTTTCCTAGAGCTCTGACTGTATTTAGTTCAGAGTCCGAAATCCCAACCCGCTTCACAACATCTGTTGGGAGAGGAGCATTGATCTGTGTCCAACAAACCCCTCCATCTCCTCCCCCGTCTCTCCGCCGGACGCGAGAGGCCGTGGGCTGGGGGGCCCTCGTGCAGGGGAGTTCATCCGCACGGATAAAGTGAACGAGTAGCTGGGACGTGAGCGTGAGCCCAAAGGTGCCGGGCAGATGCCTGGTCGACTGGGTATCCTCCAAAGCTGCTCCTCACCTTCGTTTTTCAGGTTGAAAGGTTTGGAAAGATGGGAATCAAATTCAGGGATTGCCTGGAAGTTAGTCACTGTTTATCCAAGCTCCCAGAAAAGAGGCATTCTTACTCTGATGCTGAAGTGGTTTCATTTTCAGACAGTTACAAAACTTGCACGATTACACTGAATAAAGTTATTTTAAAATATTATTTCATATGTACTTTCCACTTTCTCTAGGAAGGAGGTAGGAAGAGATCTGAACTGACCACGGACCTGCGAAACGGTCAGCCATTCATTTTCCATGGCAGGCTTCACCAGGGAAGAGATCCCGGTGTTATCCAGGGGACTGTTTGGATTCTAAGCCTGCACGTGGTTTTCCATCTCTCCTCTCTAGGAAGAGCATCCCGAAGGCCAGTCCGGTTTAAGCTGGCGTGCCCCAGCGGTGAGCAGAAACGGGAGGCGTCCGAACGCCATGGTAAGTCAGAAACTTTCTGATTTCAAGGGTTTCGGTTTTATTCAAAATAGGGTCTTTGCAAAGGCAGCTGAAAAACGAGCACTTTATAAGAGAGGAAAAACACGTATTTTCCATAAAGGCCTGGCGAACCAGTTTTGGTGTGAATTTTTAGTTTTCCCTTGCGCTGCGGAGGATGATCTGTGCGATAAACGAGAGCGCGATGACAGCACTCTCCCCTCTACGTTCCCTACTTCGTATTTTCTAGCCTTCGCATTTCTAACGATCCGCTGCAATCCATAATTAAGACTATAAAGCACCCAGCAGTGGCTTCTGCGGGTTTTGGCTCAGAAACATAAAATCTGACCGGGAGGAGAATGTCTGAGCTTTCCCAAAGAGGCTTTTTTCACGCAGTGGTAGAAAACGAGAGGGAGTTGAGCCCGAAGGAGAAATCCTTCGGGCAGGACGAGGCGTGAGAACGCGTAAGGGACGGAGCTGGCGTGCAGCGCTGAGCTACCCGTAGCCCCTCGGGCTTCGCTCCGTGCCTTCAAACCCTCACGGGCACCTTCGGGGCGAGCCGGTGGCGTGCCTCGCTGCTCGTGACGGTGCGCGTCTGCTCCCGTGAAATCTGCGGTTGGAGCGCTCAGCTGGTAAATCGACACGGCCTGTGGCCGCGGTGTGAAAAGGGGAAGAGGCTTCACAGCCTGTTCTGTTTGAAGAGAAAGGTTTCCTATGACCTTAAACACGAACCTTTCAAAACGCCCCAGCCGGCATGGGGCTGCAAGTTTCCAGCAGAGGGTGGAGGTGTCTCTGGCAGAGGATCGCCACCCGGCATTGCCCCACCGCCTCACCAAGCTCCCTCTGGAATAGGAATAGCACTAGGAATAGCACCGCTGCCAGTAACTGGGGACGTACGTCACCCGCCCCTCACCTTGCGAAGCCCCCGGTGCAGTTGGCTTCGCACGTGCTGCCTACCGGGCAAGCCGGGTGCCGCGGCCATCCCCGCCCCGGCCCTTCACCCCCAGCTCCATTTCCGTTTGGTACTGGAGCTGCCCAGCCCGTGGGTGCTGAGACCCTGACTCCTCTGGCATGTCACCGGCGCTCCAACGCTGCAATTCCAAGCTTTCCGGCCCGCTGATGGCCATCGGCACATCCCTCATCCTAGGGGCGAGTGGGCAGCAGGACCCGCCGCTGGCCCTAAGCCAGGCACCTCATGCAGTGTCGTTTTTTTCCCCCCCGCCCCGTATCCCATTGCGGAGCATCAGTCCCACGCAGGAGGTCCCAGTGCCCCAGCAGCCATGCCGTGTTGGAGAGCAGGCACGGGGACGTGGGCACCGAGAGCTGCCCGAGCTCGGATCGGGCAGGCCCCAGCGCTTGCAGAGGACATAGGACAGGACAAGGGGGAACGGGTTTAAATTGAAAGCGGGCAGGTTTAGATTGGATATCAGGAAGAAGTTCTTCCCGGAGAGGGGGGTGAGGCACTGGAACAGGTTGCCCAGAGAAGCTGTGGCTGCCCCATCCCTGGAAGTGTTCAAGGCCAGGCTGGATGAGGCTCTGAGCAACCTGGTCTAGTGGAAGGTGTCCCTGCCCATGGCAGGGGGTTGGAACTAGATGGGCTTTAAGGTCCCTTCCAACCCAAACTATTCTGTGATTCTGTGACATTGAGGGGGTGAGTGTCGAAAGGAACGTGAGGGAGATTTAAAAGATCTGGCTTTATGGCCTCTGGAAGCTGTGCAGAGGTGAAGTGAAGGTCATTGCTTTGGAATTCTTTAAATACCCTCTTAATCTTTTTTGCTTGAATTTATGTATTTATTTGCAAACTTATAAATAACTTCTTTTCCACCACCACCCCCCCGGTCAAGGGTTAAATCTAAATACAAAAATGAAAGAACAACTTCCTTCTTTGCTCAAGTCAGAAGCACGCTCCCGGCTTATTTCGCAGCAGCATGTGAGCACGGGGAAGCAGGGACGGTGTTACGACAACGCAGTCGGATCTGCCAGATCCTCAGCCCCATAAATCAGCGCTTCCCTGTCATGCCCCACCACGGAGGACTCCTGTGCCCTCTGCAATTCCGAGGGGCACCAAGGGGCTCTGCCCGGACTGGGATGGCATCCCGCAGCCGCTCGTCTGCTGGGTCAGGCTGCTGGGTTGGCGGTGTCGGCAGTGCCTGTGCAGGAGCGGGAGGCTGCTTTGCACTCACCGTCCCGAGTCAGGTGCTGGGGACCAACCCCGTGCACAGCAGGGGGTGTTTAGGAGAGCTCCCGAAACACATCTTCCACTCCGCTTTCCCCTGGCAGCAATCCCACCTGCCTGCTCCTGCCGCCAGCCAAAGTGCCCGGGGGGCCTTGAGCTGCACCAAAAGGCCAAGGCTGGTACCCGCAGGGCTGTGCTGTGGGAGCAGAGATGGGCCAGGGGACGGGACGGGACCCGGAGGCTTTCCCCAGCGCCAGGGGCAGGTGCCGTTGGCG